>NC_135481.1:42437169-42634669 GCF_052094955.1 Ictidomys tridecemlineatus
CTCCTCTCCCTTCTCTAAATGCTGCTCTTGGCTCATACTTTTTCATTTGAGATTTTAAAACATTTCCCCCCACAACTTTCAACTCCGTTGTTTCGACTGGTTTGGTTTCTGTATGTTCAACTTGAGCTCGGTACTTTTCTCCTTTCTGACTTTGTTTTTATTTTTATTCTCTCTCTCTCTCTCTCTCTCTCTCTCTCTCTCTCTCTCTCTCTCTCTCTCTCTCTCTCTCTCTCTCTCTCGCCCTCCCCTCTTTTCTCCCCCCTCCTCTCTCCCCTCTCCCTGTCTCTCTCATCTCTGTCCCATCCTCACTTTTCTGTACGATTCCTTCTCCCTGCTTCTTTTTCTCTTTCCTCCCTCTGTTCTTTCTCCATCCCCTGCGCCCCCTCCTCCTTGCCGGGTTCTGACAGTACGATGAGCTGCCCCATTACGGCGGGATGGACGGAGTAGGGGTTCCCGCTTCCATGTACGGAGACCCTCACGCGCCGCGGCCGATTCCCCCGGTTCATCACCTGAACCACGGGCCGCCGCTCCACGCCACGCAGCACTACGGCGCGCACGCCCCGCACCCCAATGTCATGCCGGCCAGCATGGGCTCTGCTGTCAACGACGCCTTGAAGCGAGACAAGGACGCGATCTATGGGTAAACCGACCCCCGGACCCAGCTTACTGTGTGTGAGTGTGAGTGAGAGTGTGTGTTTGTCTTTGTGGGGGGCGGGGGATGGACGGCTAAGTGGAGAGTTATTTCTGCATGGGGGTGCTGCCTGACTTAGGAAAGGACAGTGGAGGGAGCCTGCCCTTCTGCCCTTTGAGTCAGAGACCCGGAAGATATAGCTTCCTCCACTCCCACCGCCCGGTCACTCCAAACCCCACAGCCCGGAGTGACTGAGTTCTCAGAACCTTGCTAGGGCCTTCTCCCCAAGGACAAGATTCCTGGCCAAAGGACGCAGGACTAGTTTTTTCAAGCCCCCTAGCAGAGGCCTTGACAAGGGGAAAGTTTCCTGTAGCTGAGGAGCAACTTGATGTGTTTTCTCCTCCTCTTCTGTCTCATACTTGTGGGTCTGGGAGTCACTAAATGCAGCTTGAGCTGAGATCAGGGCTGCTTCTGTCGGCCAGGAAGTTCTAATCACCCACTTCTTAATTCTTTGTAAATAAAGGGGCAGACCTTAAAGTGCAGCGGGGTGGAAGGGACTGCTGCTTGCATAGAGAGACTCTTGGGGGAAGTAAGGGAGATGGTTGAAAATTATTTTATATTCTGAGAACTCCAGGAGGGGTGGGAATGCAAGGTCCAAATGTGTACAACACGGGCTCTTCCGGCCAAGGGTAGGTGGGGAAGGCGGCGGGATGCCGAGGGGAGGGGACAGTGCGTAAACAGCAACTGAGCCTAAAGCCAGAGGCCGCAAGCATCCCGAAGTGTAGCTAAAGCGCCCAAGGAACACAAAGGGCATACGCGCAAGCACACTTCCAAGTTTTAAAACGCGATTCTTTTATTTTTGTCTGCTGCAATGCTGGGGGAAATGTGGTTTTTGGAAGGAAGCTGTTCGACTTTTAACGTTCCTATTATTTTGGCCCCCACACTCAGGTTTTACTAGAAGTAGAACAAACTAGTTTATAATGCAAGGGGTTAGAAAGATTGGAAGAACATTCTCGAATTTAGGAAATGTCACTCCAGTGTGTATGTAGGTGAAGCCGTCGGCCTTGTTTGGAATGCCCGTTAAAGGCATATATATATATATATATATATATATAATTTTAAAGAGTGTTTCTTTCTTGGGAGGTAAAGGTTGGTTAGCAAGAGTTGGTTCGGTGGCCTCTGCAGTGGGGAATGGGTATGGATGAACTCAGGGCTCCAGATTACCCGAGTTTCTTGGATGTTTCAGTACGTTCCAACTGAGGCTGTTTTTATTTGGCGGGCTAAAGTGGCCAGAGACTTCTCTGACCAGATGTGAGAGACTTCTGAGCTGAGGGTAGGGGCCAGGCAGGCTGTTTTTCCTTTCTGTTTCTGGCCCAGGCTCGGCTGACTGAGGAAGGGTTGTAAAGTGTGATGCGTGCCTGTTGTATTAAAGAAGGAATCCAAACCCTCCAAACTTGTTGATTACAGTTCTTGCTCCTTCCCCTCTGCACCCCGTCTCCGTGTGTATGTCTCTGCGTGGCGCTGCCCGTTAGGCACCCGTTGTTTCCTCTGTTAGCTCTGGTCTTTGAGAAGTGCGAGCTGGCGACCTGCACTCCCCGGGAACCCGGAGTGGCCGGCGGAGACGTCTGCTCCTCCGACTCCTTCAACGAGGACATCGCAGTCTTCGCCAAGCAGGTCCAACCTTCTTGACCCGCTCACCCTCCTGCAGCTCTTAACTCTCCCTCCCCTTTCTTTAGACATTTACTTGAAAGAGGAGGAAAAGGCAGGGACACCCGATCTGTTCCTCTGGCCCAGTCGGCACACTACGCCTCCTCCCCATCTCTGAGCCTGGAGGCGAATTGGAAGCGGAGATAAATATGGGTGTTTGTTTTCCCCCCCAGCCAGGAATACAGGGGCTCGACCCTCGAATTAAAGTTGACCTGTTCCTAATCTGGGGCTTGGCCTTTTCCCCTGCCTGCAGCTACTTGAACAAGAATTGGGGAGAGGGGCTGTTAGGGACCTGGGAGTGCCCGGGAGCCAAGGAAGCTGGGCGCCTCTCAGAGTGGTACGCGCGGGGCGCGGAGGTGAGGGAGTGGAGAGCCAAAGCCTCTTGGACCGCTGGACAAGAGGGAACTGCGGCCCTGAGGTCCCTGCTAGTGCATAGTGGTACCAGGTCTCCCTTAACGGAGCCAGGACCAGAAGGGCCTGATTCTTTTTCAGCCGTTCCCACTAATTTAAGGCACCACTTTGCTTCTTGTGTTTTACCCAAGTGCCTCTCCTCTTCTCCGCCACTGCCCTCCACCATCCCCACTCTCACACTCCAGTTTAGTCTGTGACAGGGTTTTTCTTTAAAATGGGATGGTAATTCATGCTGAATTTCCCTGCTTCTTATAGGTTCGCGCCGAAAAGCCACTTTTTTCCTCAAATCCAGAGCTGGACAATTTGGTAAGGCTCTCAGTTTCTTTCTTTTCCCCAGCCTCGCCCCCCTCCCATGACCAGAAGCACCCAATTTCTGCTGTAGTTCCAGGGAGTTCAAGCAGAGACCTCTTTTGGAGCTCTGGGGCTACAGGGAGGAAGGGAATAGCTTAGAGCCCCCGCGAGGGAAATGGCGAGCGAGGGGCGGGACGGACGTCAAGGGGGGAGCAAAGCCCACCGAGGCAGAAACCCGGGACGCGGCGCCGAGAACGAGAGCAGGGGATGCTTCCCAGGTCTCGGCCTCGGGAATAAGCTGAGAGAAGTGAGTTATTTCCTCTGTTTGCTGGGGCAGGCGGCCGAGCCCCGGGCGGCTAACCCGAAGGAAGTAACTGCTGGCGCGGTGGAGGGCGGGCTGGGGGTGGGGGCTGGGGGTGAGGGCCAGGCCAGCGCAGGCCACTTTTAGGTACGATTCTTTTGCTAATTTGCACGATTTCAATATTAAAAGTACTTAAATCCGCTTTCAAAGGCCCTGCATCACCATTCATCTTGAGTATTTCCTTCTTTAGTTAGGACGGATTTCGCTGGGTATGCGGTTCTAAAAGCTTTTTCTCTCCAGAAAAGCGACCTTTTTTTTTTCTTTTTCTTTTTTTTTTTTCCTTTTTGCTTTGGCCTGAGGTCGAGGGAGGGGACGGTTAAAAAGGACTCTGGCGGAGAACGAAGGCCTGGCCCGAGAGGGAAAAAAAAAAAAAAAAACAGTCCTTACAAATAGCACGGTGAACATTAGGGGAAAGATATTAATATTGAGGCTCAGGTTGAGGCAAACTCGTACCCCGTGGCCAATGAGGCAGAGATGATCAGTAATCACTTGCTTCTTCTATTTCTTGATGTGTGGGATTTGTCTGACCACCTGCCGGTTTCTTTGCCCCAGTCCAATCCCCACCCCCACCCCCAGGACCACAGTGTCACAAAGCTCTAACTCCATACCCTTAAACTTTCCTTTCAGATGATACAAGCAATACAAGTACTAAGGTTTCATCTTTTGGAGTTAGAAAAGGTAAGCAGGGAATAACCTTTCCCGTTTTGATTTAGCCCAATTCCTCTCCTAGTTGACTGGGATGTTTTCAGCAAACCTGCAGTATGAGGTATTGCACACCTGGAGATTTTGAGCATGTTGCTATGTCCTTCCTTCAAACTGCTCCTCAACCCAGGGGCTCAGAGGATGAGTGAATTAGGACAGCCTTGCTTTTTAAAGTAGCACACACCCCCTTTCCCCTAGGCATTCAGGATTATTTTGAAATGAAGCTGATCATTTGTTACTGGACATTCAGTCTGCTTGTATCTCTATTAACTCAACTCACCATGGGCCCAGAGTTTGCATTAGGTGCAAACAGAGGGAATCATCCTCTCTAGGGTATCTTTAGATTGCTCTGCAACTCATTCACTTTCTCCTGGAAACATACAAAACTCTTAGCTCATTGAATAGCAAATGTTACTGCTGTCTCTGGTTCCGGTGTTTTAATGTTTTTAAGTTATTATCAAATCAGATTTTCCTCTCTGGTCTCCTAGTCTGAACCCAGTTATTTCTAGTCCTATTTCTTCCTTTCCCTCTCTTTATTGTAACTTGTTGCTCAGGGAAGTCTCTAGAGAATAATATCTGGTGCAACAATTGCTCTATTGTTTCCTCGATGTCAACTATTACACCCCTTAATTAGAGTTAGTTTGGAAGACATCACATTGTTGCTCTTTCCAAATGTAACTGTGCAACCTGATATTTTTCTTTAAAAATGAAACACACAACAATATGAGCTGAACCCTCCACCATGACTCTCCTTGTAGGTCCATGAACTGTGTGATAACTTCTGCCACCGGTACATTAGCTGTTTGAAGGGGAAAATGCCCATAGACCTTGTCATTGATGAACGAGACGGCAGCTCCAAGTCAGACCACGAAGAACTTTCAGGCTCCTCCACAAATCTTGCTGACCATGTAAGTTTGCAAGCCTTTGGCTTTCTTTTAAGGCCACTGGGCACAACATTTTAAAAAACAAACAAACAAACAAAAATTTGTTTTAACATCTAACTCCCCTGAGATTTCTTTTTAAAAATGATTTGGTCTCTTTTAGGTCTTATATTCTCCCTTTCTCACTACCACTGTCATGTCGTTTATTTTTGGAAAGCCAGAAGGGTTAAAAAAAAAAACAGAGAATTGATAGAGTGATTTGTTCTCTTAATGTATAAAGTTTCCCTGAATGGGAAACTTGGGTGTTAGCAAATTCTCTTTTTGATATGGTGACCGCTGTCTTTTCTGGTTTCTCAACTCTGTGTAATCAGTGCAGCAGAGATAGAGGCAAGACAGTTAGCTGGACAGGATGGGGAGGGGGTATCTGCATGAAAGAATTAGGGACTGAGGGTTGATTTTCTCAGTCTCTCCTAGAGATGACCATTCTGAGAATTATTGGCAATCTTGCACTGCATTAGAAATAAAAGGAGGAGTGAATGAACACATTACAATTCTTAGGGCTTTTGCTCTATAGAAAGTTATTGTCAGAATATGGACTTATTGCCAAGTGCCTGAAGCATCTTCATAATAAAAGACAGTAACCTTGATGAACCAATTATTAACAATGTATTACAGAAAGCTAAAGGGAATTATGATTGAGTAACCATGGGTTAGTGGTTGAATTTTAACACTTTAACAGTTGGTGAATGAGGATGGAGAGTATAGTAAGGAATGACTATGTATGTCAAGCCAGGAAAGGAGATTTCTTTCTATTCTCTCTGGTTTTAATCCTATTTTGGAACTGATCTAGTGAGTCTGATGCTTTAAAAAAAAAAAAAAGCATATGTAGTGATACTGAAAATTTGAAAAAGAAGCAAAGAGAAGAAAGATTGCAGCTGGTGGGAAAAGCAAGAGTGGCGAGGTTAAAGAGTGGGTGTGAACAGCAGTTTATTTATAGGAACTCAAGCCCTGGGGGTTGGGGGGGACAGGGTATCTATACATTTAGCTGAACTCTCAAATCTAAATGATACAGGCTGTAATCTCATAACTTTGTGGCTAAAATATTAATTTGACACTCTGTGAGTTGAACAGGCATTGTCTTGAAGGCAATTTGTGACAACCCCAACGCCCCCAACAACAATTCCCAAATGTTAAGAGGAATAAATGAGATGCCTTGAGAATAAGCCTTCCATGAGGTTCTCCTCTCCTCTTCCAAAAGTTTTGAAAATATACAGTTGTAAATATTAACCTTTGTACTATATGGGGACATAGCCTGAGAACAAAAGTGAAAGAGAGAGAGAGGGAGAGAGAGAAATAAGCTTCAGTCTGGGATGTTCAGTTCTTAGACAGAATGGATACTATGGTGTTGAAAGCTCCTGTACCTATCTTCACCCTTACCTGTTTCCAACATGATGGCAGAGGGACTCTTTTGTACATTGAATGTGTTAAGTGAAATCGAAAGGGTGCAGCAGCAGCAGCTATGGAAAGTTTACTTGCTTATCTGTGGATGGACAATATGTGTGGTTGTGGACTATGAGGCATGACACTATCTTAAAAATATTTTTTTTCTTATTTGTTTTCATTGCTTTATGTTTCTAAATTTATATGTATCTATGTTGTGGGGGGGAATAGGAGGTATCTATTTACATGGTTTGTAGAATGAAAGATTGACAGTTCTCTGCAGTTTGTAGCTTTTCTGGTGATATTTTTAGGGGTTCTGAGCACTTGGTTTTCTAGAGCAGTTTCTTGGCAACTGCTTTTCCAGTGGATTTTTGGAGCTAGAGCATGCTGATGTTTACATAGAAGAGATAAGATAAACTCGGCTGTTTGGAGTATTGGTTGATAGACAAGGCTAATTTGTGGAACTATTGTAATATTTAAATATGTACTCATGAAAAAAGAAGTTGTACATAAGAGAAGAATGCTTTAATAATTTAACAATCATCATCTTTGGGTAAAAGAGTCAACAGAATCATTTGTTGCTCCTTTCTGAGGCCCCCAATCAAGTAAATATGACAACTGATTTATTTTGAACCCATGAGGGCTTGCCACCTCATTGGGCGTCATAATTTAAAGCCTTTTATTTCCTAGAGATCTGAACTATAACATTTTTTACTTTAGCCCCCTGCTATTTGTTTTGAAATGAAGCAATAATTTGTTCCACCAGCACACTGAGTGGAAAATGGAGAGGTTTGCCACAGACTTGTGTTAATGCAAGACAAGAGGGAAAACCCTGGAGGTTTTTCACCATTTTTGAAACTTTGGTACCATAGGTATATTGATTGTATTAATTTCCAGACTTTACCCAATAGTCCTACAAAGCAAATCCTCTTGCTTTTCAGCTGCTCCTGCAAACTCACCCTCCCTCAACCCCCCAGCCACAAAAAAAGTGCACAGAACCACTAACCTGAAAAGTGATATATAGAAGTGGGACATTTTCAGCATGTAAATGTGTCCAATTTGAATCTTCAGGTTTATTTTTTTCATTTGCTTTGATATGCATATTTAATACATTGCCCCAGGCTGGATCTCATTTGGTGAACACTGGTGCAGGGGTGATGATGAGCCACTTCAGAAGGACCCAGACAGCGGGTTGTTTTCTCTGTTTTATCTGTTGCCCACTATTTCTGATCTACTGAGCTTCCTCGTGGTTTTATTTGCACATGAAATGCTGAGAGCATTTCAACTTATTGGCTATGAATAATGACAGCTAAAAAAGAAGCGTAGTTTAATTTGTTGTGTGCCAAGGTTTTTCTTGTGGAGGTGACAGTTTGTGACAGCTGCTTGACACCCCCAAAACACATACACCTCTATCCTTATTAAGTGGTATCAAACTACAATGTGTGTGTGTGTGTGTGTGTGTGTTTAAGGAAGAAGTGGGCAAGGAGAGAGACAGAGTAAAAGAGAGAAAAAGATTAAGTATGTAATTCAGTGTAGAGGAAAGCAGAGAAAAATGTCAAGGGCAAGATACTAAGTATCCCTATAGGTTTCAATTTTCTTATTAAAGAATTCAAAAATGTAAATTAATAAAAGTAAATGGATATAAATATCTTCAAAGCAAGTATTGTCAGCAGACTTTTAAGAATGAATTTTATATACTATTACATGGTAAATCATGGCAATTTCACATTCTATAATGTCATATAAATATTCTGATGTAACAGATGCATTAAAGAACACAACCATAATAGTCTTCCTTCCATTTCTTACATTCAATGAGGATACTAGGTTTGTTCATTTATTATTAACACACATGATGTGCATAATGATAAGTCTGAAATTAAATAGATAATAAAATGTGCAGCAGTGGTACTGTTTTGTTGTGTTTAGCATATTCTTAATGAATGCTTATATTTTTAATGTTATGTTATACTTTTTTATGCTCACTGTAACATAAAGATAATAGTTACAGGTAGGAAACAACTATTGCACTATTCCTTGGAATACTGAGGGAAAAAATATATGATAGTCAAAGGAAACAAAACTCTTGTTTTCCAGCTGCAGTTCATGTTAAGTTTCCCAGACATTCAAATTAATCATGTTTAAAATAAACATGCCAAGAAAGCTATTTTTCCAAAAAAGCTTCAACTTGAAAACTGTTGTGAAGTAATCATGCTTTTCCTAGTCTGTAGTATTTCCAAAAAATAGGTAATAGTCACATTCTGTTTTACATAATTTCAGACCACATCTCTAAAGCAGACTAGTGGAATATATATTCATACTTACATTTAAAGATATTACATATATTTAGATCAAGTTTAGACAAATGAAGTAGACTTGTTGGAAATATATTTTGAGTTAAGTTTTGTTTTCATGAAGTGCATATAGTGATACAATTACATTCCTATTCATAGTTAATGGTCATAAAGAGCTACATTTTATTTTCTTTGAAAGAAGTAAGTAGAGAGGAAAGAAATATAATTATCTCTATTAATAATTAATGGCAGGTGCTTTAAAACTGCTCTGATAACATCACTAATAAAAAATTTAACTTTGATTTCTGTGCTATAATTTAAATGAAGACATACTGGTGTTTTCTTTTGCATTTCTGCATATGTCAAATTTATTTATGTCTATACAGTTTTTTTAAATGGGTTAGGTCAGAGGGGAGAATCAGCAGAATCTTGTTCCTGACAGAATACAAGCAAGTCCCTATAGATAAATTCTATTACCTGAAAAATTAGAAGTGAGTGACAATGGGGAGAGGGTTAGGTTTAAGTGGTTGGCCCCTAGAAGATCAAAAGGAAATACCAAGATTTTTTAATAATATTAATACTATGAATGGCGTATTTTTATCTTTTAGTTTCTTGTGTTGTACTGTAAGATTAGACATTGTGGAGTGTTATCCAAAGCCTCTGGGGACGGGTTCCCATGAAGTTTGACCTCTGAGCTCTGTCCACCAACTCAAGGAGAAATACCGGGGAAAAGAGCTTTCTGTTATTGTCATTGCTGCATACTTTCAGGTTGTTGATAGCTTTCTTCTTAATTTCTCATCAAGAGTCATGGTACTATTTAAATCATCTAGAGTATGTTTTCAATGTAATTGTGATGAAATAATATTAAAAATACGTACACTTGACAACCACATGGACATTTATTATCAAATTAAAAAATTGGTATAATTTGAACTGATTTTCTTGTTTATATTCATACTAAATGTTCTATAGAATTTACCACCACAGATCAAAATTATTAGAGACATTTTATAATGTGGCATTTTACCAACAATGCAAGACATTTCTGTCTTCTTTAACAGTTGCTTCATTAAATGGAGAAATCATTTGCAAAAGGTACAGGCCACTTTTGTGAGGGTTGCTCACTTATTAATTCCCAGAGCTTAATAAAGAGGTGGAAGTAGAGATGAGGAAGTACACCAGCTCTATTTACATTTTTATAGAGTGAGTCCAGGTTCTTCTGAAAGCACACATAGGTCTCCTGAGTTCTTATGTCAACTTTAAAATAACAAAGTTGAAATTCCAACATTTATTCAAACCATATAATTAGTAATTTTAAAAAACTTTATAACCTTGATACTTCAGGATAGGATTTTTCATCTTATTAAAAAATAATTTCTCCAAACTTTTAATGAGGAGTTAAAACATCATAAAGTTAGAGGAAAGAAGTAACTTAGTGTTTGTAATGTATGATGATACAAGCATATCTTTCCTTTGTTGTTTAAATATATCAAGTCAAATTAGTTTTGCATGCTTCATTTACTGATTAAAATATCTTTCTATATGTTTATTATTACTCTCTCCCTATGAGCACATAGACTGAATTACATTACTGTTTTCCAAGGTCATATATAATTTTCACTTGATAGTATTTTGTTGAGTGGATTCTAGAAAATCGAATGGTTGTTTTAAAAGTATTTTTAATGATAGAAATAAGAAGTAGAAGTGGATGACTTTAGGGGTTAGTTTGTATAACTTCTAAATTTCAAAGAGCTAAAGGACACAAGTCTAGCAGAAATGCAGTGGGTCACTTGAGGCAGGTCACATGACCTGAGACGGGTAGCACCCTGCATCTTAATTCCAACCTGCTGTCTTCTCTCCTATGCCGCATCTACTGAATGACCTTTTCATTTGGGGTCTAAAATGAGCTTCAGACAGAACTTAATACTTCTCTTGTCTCCTTGAGGCCTAATAAAGTTCATTTCTTCACTTAGTTTTGTGTTTATTGAGAAAAGCTTATACATTTTTTTCCTAGTGACCCCCATGGAAGAACCCTGTGCCATGTGGAATAACTGAAAGAGGGAAATAGGAACAATTTTCCAGGACTTTAATTATTATCCTATAGGTAGGCCCCTTATACAAATGCCATCCTGATTTAAAATGCTGCAATTTCACCATATCTGCAGCCTCAACAAAAGAAGTGCATGTGTGATTTGCTTCCTATGCCCAGAGACTCTTCTCTTCTCAGTGCTCTTTCCTAGATTTAGCAAAATTCAATGATGGTGCTAAATCAATTTTTTTTTTTAACTTTCAAGGGAGAAAATACTAGCAGAATTGTGTTTTCTAGGGAAAGCTGTGTGTAAATGAGAAACCAAGGAGAGCAGCAGAGCGCTCTCCTGTGGCCCTGCTACTACAAGCTCTGCCCATATTGTCTCCTGCTTTTATATTAATTACAACTTGCATTATCAGCTGTGAGTCTGTAGCCCAGCAAATAGAAAATACTGCCCCTGGAGACTGAGCTTCTTGTATCTATTTTCCATCTCCTTCTATTGTACTCCACTCAGTATTCACTGCTTTTCTCCTAGTAACTCTGCTCTTTAACACAATTACCTAAGAGCAAGAAGAGTACCATATTTGACTCCCAATTATTAAGGCCACTGGGAATAGAAACATGCTCCATCCTTGCCCTGGGATGTTTTCATGATACTTTTGGCAGGAGAACAGGACATATATTGTGGAATGAAATACCTGAATACTCACTCACACTGAACACAGAGAGCATTCTCTTTATTTTTCTACACATGTCATGTGTTTTTATGTGCTTTTGTATACATACCCCTTTTGATTTCACGATTCACTCAAATTCTGCATATAGTTTGGCAGAAAGCCAAGCAGTTATTCTTGAAGAATGTAAACTTGGAAACTATATGGAGTTGGGGGGAGAAGAAAGGAGTTGTGATATAAACAAATATTTCAATCTAAGAAAGAAATCTCAGCATATGGGTAATATACTGGGCTGTCCATGTAGGTTACAATTTTTTTATGACCAAGGAGGAACAACTGTGTCTTTATATATGAGGAAATTTCCATGTATAGCTGAATACAGATAACTCAAGATAACTCCTCAGCCTCAGCATCCCACAGGCCTCTATCTGTTCTTCCTGCTTTTAGGTTAGATAATTCTCCTATGATTCTCCTTAGTTTGTGTCAGTCCCTCAACGTAGAACTTAATACTTGAGATACTCTCGGAAATAGACTTTTTTAAGAGAATTTTTGAGGAGCAAGGAGAAGAGAGAAGAGGTAGGAGCAGGCTTGATAATGAGTTTAGGAATGTTTGAGGACTTGGCTGAAAACCATAGACCCAACTTATTTAAGGAATCGTTTGCTCTTAATGTAACATTGGTCCATGTGGCTTATCTTTCACCCCTTTCCTTTAGAAAACACCTCCTACATAAAACCATCGAAGGAAATATAACTGAATTGTAAATGAATGAGGCCTAACTATAAAACTTAGCACAAGTTTGGCTGATGAGAACAAACCAGTGTTCCCAGTTGCAGGAAGTACAAATTCTGTACAAATCCTTCCAATAGTTGCAGTGCCTAAACAGAAAGACCTGCTCCAGCTTCATTTGAATGATTATATAATAGCTATTGGATGACATTTGCCTTAAAACATAGTTGAGGTGTTAGTGCCTAATTATTGTAATTTTCATGAGGGGTAAGGAGCTTTTATAGCAGCGGCTTAATAAAAAGCCTGCAGTGCATAAAATTAACATCACTTGCTGTGTACACTGAAAAGTTTAGTTTAGGTGAATGTGTTGTAGTCATTGCATTTTCTAAAAGAAGACTCTTGCCTGTGCTGGTGCAGGAGTAAACCCATGCCATGCCATTCTTTCTCTCTTCTTTTTCATGTCATTTTTCTAGCACTTTATCTGATCATATCCAGCAAACAGCTGACACAAAGAGGCTGCAAAACTAGGAAAGCCCCTGCACTCTGTCTGCCTTTAAGTTGACACTACTGGAGTGGTTTCTAGCTTAGATAAAAAGAGAGCTCACAGGAGTGACTTTGTCTTCATACAGGCAACAGAGAACTTGGTTTTTATTTTATCCCATTCAATTTCATTCCCTAATCTACTTTCTCTAACATATCTTTATTTTAGAGATCTATACCTGGTCCATATTTATAATCATGAAATTTCTGCTCAGGGTTTTTCACTGTGAATCAATTGCTTGCCTGATGGCAGTGCCAATAGCATTATTTGATATGGATGTTATTAATCCATCGATCTCTGGGTTATTTCATCATCTATCAAAAATGCCAAATGTTAATTTATAATCAGTTTGTAGCAGATATAGGGGGAAACTTTCTTTTGTTGTTCCAGATAAAAATGTTTTCTTATTTTGTCTCCCTTTGGTTTCTGGTTTCATCTTGGTAACATTTTATATGCTATATGTGCATTATGGAGTTGCTGTTGAGAAAAATGACAAACTGATTCTTTTCTTGATAAACTATACATAATGGCAACATGGTAAGATTATTTTCAGATAGTCAAGAGGTTTCCAAGTTGCCTATTTGCTTATAGGTTTGTCTGAGTCCTTATTTATCAATCCTAGTAAAAAGTAGTGGTACATTTTGAGAAACTGATATTAAAAAAAAAAAAACTTGTTCCCCATTATGCTCCACCAAAGAACCTACTTGCCAGTAGGTGTTCAGACTTGGCTGCAATTGTCACATACAGGTGACAAGTGCACAGCTCTGGCCTCAAGGCTACTGTGTTTCATGTGTGGTTCCTGTTCTCCATTTCTGCCAGAGGAAATTCCATCTCTTGCCTGCCTTCATGTGGTGCTGATAAAGTCCTTCCTGTACATTAGAATTCCTGTTTTCCTTTAAGCACCAGCAGGGTATTGGGAATGACCAGGAAAAGGGAGGAGGAACAGGAGAAGAATACACTCGCAAAATAGCAAGAGCCACAACTCTTGGTTGCCTTGCATGTCCTTTGAAACAAGTAGTTCTTCCAGGAAAAATCACTGCATAGTCATTTAAAGCTTCCTTGAAGTTCAAGTGAAAGTCTAACCTAGCTCAGATTTGTTTTATTTTTAAATTATTATTTGTGTAAATTAAGCAGAGATCAATAACTGATTAGGTATTGATGTAGTTACGTCATTGTATCTGTTGGTGAGGTCATGACAATTTCGAGCATTCATACAGGCTATTTTAGGGCAATGCATTTGGAAGATTTAGAGGGTTGTCCTGGACCTTCTTGAGTCCGTGATTTTTTTTTAAGGCAATCATTGAATTTCATAAATGTTACTATTCTGAAGTTTTAGTATCAAAGTATGTTGGAACCTATTTCTTGAAAGAGTTGCCCTAATTAAGCTAATAAAAGTTTTTTTTAAAAAAGAATTTTACATTTCTAGGTAGTTTTCTTTTCCTTTTAAAATGAACTTGATTGTGGTTTAAACTTGTATATAATAAAATGCATCCATTTAAAGTGTATATCTATTATTTCTAACAAATATATATGACAGATGTAACCATAAGTCAAGTTCTAGAATATCTTTCTTCTTTTTTGGACTTATTACTGGAAAGACTGCTCACCATAACATGGCATGCGTGTATGCCTAGTTCTGCAAATACTAATAAATACACATTTTTGTGTCTCCCTCTGCACCTCTCTTCTTGGTTCCTCACTTATGGCTGAAATGGCAACTGTGGAAAAATTCCTTGGCATCCTGATATCAGAACCCTTCATCCTGGCGAGACCACGACGATGCAACCTCGACCCACTCAGCAGGCACCCCCGGACCCTCCAGTGGGGGCCATGCTTCCCAGAGTGGAGACAACAGCAGTGAGCAAGGTAAAAGGCCAGATGTCTTCTTTGTGCAAAGTAGACAGGACTAAAATAACTTCAGTATTTTGTGATATCCAGTACATCTGTCTCTGTGTAAACAGGAGAGTGGCAGGTTAGGATAATCGGCTACTATTAAGGGAGACGGTATTTCAGTATTTCCTCCTCTTAACTTACTTTACTCGAAAAAAATCAAAGTGAGCTGTTTAATCTTCAAGTAGGCATTACAATAACAATTGATTAGTTCTGCCAATTCTTTTACAAATTTGGTTATCTACACTTTACTCTGGCCAGTGTATGTAACTGGAAGGACAGACCTCTTTACTACTATAATTTAGTAGTTTGAATTACACTATAAACAGGATAGTTTGCTTGCAGTGTCGACTATATCAGTCCTCTATAATCAAGCAATTATGCCTCTAAAACACACAAAATGAAAAAGTCTGTTCTTCAGAGCTCCAGAAATATTGGGGGACTGTTATGCAGAATCTTATCTTGGAAAGATGAATTTTGAAATTCTTAGATTATTTGTCCCTATTTCCATTCAGCTAACATGGTGACTTTTGTCACAATTCCTAAAAATTAGAATAATCAGAGGGCAAGGGACGTCAACTGCAGATGCCAAGGAAACCTAGTGCAATTTGGAATAAATATTACCATTTTAAACACATATTGCACAGAGAGCAATTATATATTGGTAGGGATGACTCTTCTATGGCTAAAATGATAATTTAAAGGAAGATGCGTTATTGAATGTGGGCCAGGAAAGTGTATAGATTTTACTTTTTAATATTTTACATTAGATGGTGTCTGATCTCCTAGGTCTATTTTATCTCTATTATGACTGTGTTTATGGCCACAATATTTAAGCATTAGACAGGCTTCCAAGTAGAGGCCAGTTTAACAGCTTGAGCTGTAGTTATATATGCCATTTCAAGGGGGATGGTTGATGTAGGGTGGGTGTCTTCCCTCCTCCAAGTTTCTGGCCAGGGATTTGTGATTCCTGGGTTTCTAGGAGAGTCTAGAAAGGATGCCTTTTGCTTGTGAGTGGGTCCAAATTAGAATCTACCTCTTAGCAAGTTGCAACTGACACAGAGATGACAAACTGGAAGAACTTGTGAGTTGTGTCTATTTAGGTTTTATATACAGCTTTTAGAGCACCAGTTAGACTATCCATAAAAGAAACTAAGTTATAAGGCATTTCGAAGGTAACTTGTGCATAGCTTTCAGTGAATGTGCAATGTAATGACTTGACTGTGGTTCCACACCACAGTGGACTTCTCAGTGTGGTTAAATCCGAAAAGCTTTCTATCACTCCATCCTCCCACCATCAACAACACAAAGGGTGAACCGAATCTATTAATAAAAACAAAACACCCTAAACATTGTACAAAAGAGGGGAAGGGAGAAGCAGACCTAATGGTCTAATGAGGCTATCTTCCAGAGACTTCTTGTGTGTGAGGCTGGCTTTGACCTTTCACTTTGCTCAGGAGCCCAGCGCTTCATTTTTCACATTCTTGCAATTACGTTAACGCTTCAAGCATTTCTGACTCCAAGTCAGCTAGCAACACCAGGCATAACTCAACACTGTGAGCTTTTCCCCTCTCTGTAGATTCATTAACAGGTCACCAAGGTCTCAACTGAAATTTAAAACTGACTGGTTCTGTTGGGTTAGTTGAGTTATGGCAAGAGGGATGGCAGGAAGGGCCAGAGAGAAGAGGAGGCGGGAGAGAGAAGACCCTAGGGTTCCAAGCAGGGAATGGTGACGGCAACAGGCAAGCGCAAAGTTTTATCATTTTGGTTAGTTAGTTTTGTTGTGTTGTGTTTGAAGAGTTCTGAGACTGACACTCTGGGTAGAAACAATTCACACCAACCTCTGTGCTGTGGGTAGCCGCACCCACTTATCCCATGTTGAAGGATTTGATCCCTGAAGGATTTTTGTTCCTTTAATCATATCTCTGTGGGATTAAAGAATGGACACGGTAGCTTATGTGTATGAGCAGTAGGAAGTCTGTCATTTTCCTGTGTTAAAGTTTGAGAGAAAAAAAGTTCTGATTGCTCTAAGATGGAGAGTAAGCAGGGAGAATTTCCTACCTGGTGTCTGTGCTTAAAACACATGTATAAAGTTTTTCTGGTTTTTTTGTTTTGTTCTGTTTGACAGCAGACTCCAAATTTGGAAGGCTAGGTTTAAGTGTGTTTTGTCATACCCATGCCCATATTAATCTTTTAAACATGTTTTCAAGATATTCTGATATTTAGTCTCACCGAATTGTCCAGAGTAGCTTTCAGTGGGCAAGATTAATTATCTGCTTCAGGGCAAAGTCAACAGAGATATTGACTGAAATCGCATATGCTTATCATAGGTTAAATCTTAGGGTTGATGTATAATGGAAAACCTGGGAGAGAAATTTATGTTCTTTGTATTAAATATATTATAATGTTTCATTGGAAACCAAGTTTAGAAGAGTTTTCTTGCTTATTCAGAATTTATTAGCACAACAGGCATATGGAAAACTGTAAAACGATTCAGTTTCAAAACAAATTATGATAAACAGAAAAAATAGGGATGAATTGTACTAAATACAATGTTTTCATACACATTTTAAATTAAACTTTAATAGCCATATGCTATAAAACAATACATGCATTTATGTTGCTTTATAAATTTTGTGAATATTTTTGCTATAGTGATTCATACAAATCTTTACTTTGAAACCTAAAAATGCCTCATTTTATGACCTGATAGTGAAAGAGCTACAGTTACACAGGTGAAAGGTCATCTTTTCCTCCTCAGTGTTTGTGCAACAAACTGAAAGGAGAAAAAAAAAAAAAAGCCCCAATTTTTAAAATACTGTTAAGAAATAAAGTTAGTAAAATATAAAACCTGACTTGACTGTATATTTCCAACAGCACATGCCTAGCAGTAAACTATATAAATATGAACCAGACTTTTCATTCACTCTAATTTCTCTTGCTAAAAGCAGCCAAAGGGAGGGTGTTTGTCTTGTTAGTCACATTAGAATGAGGAAGGAAATCTGGTTTTTCAAGGATAGAATTAGGGTGCAGACTCAGGGCTGTGGAGAAGTAACTGGCCCTCTTTGTATCTGGCTTCCCATCAGTAAAATGGGGCTTGATAATAAGGCTTGGGGTCCCTCATTCTGTACCTGCTGAGTCAAAAGCTGCTTTGTGTTGCATTGTGTATTTTGCCAGAGTAAAGAGTAGGAAGCAGCCCCCTTGTTCCTAGAGCACTTTGAGAGCCTTAGATGAAAGGCACAATATATGTACAAAGTATTATTATTATTGATGGGTTTGTGTAACTCCCATTAACGCTGATGGGAGCTACGCATGTGAATTGGCAAGAGAATAGACCCCTCAGTGTTTAGAGCACATGAAATTTACATTTTTTCCAGTGCTGTAATTGAGATGTTGACAAATTGGAGAATATTGATGAGCCTTTGTTTTAAGTATTTCGTGCCAAGTTTGTTTTATTTTTCCTGGTTTGAACAATGGTATGGGTTCAGCAGCAATGAATAAAAAGGGTAGAGTAAAGATAACTTTGTATTTCAATATTTTGATGTGCCAATATGAAATAAATTGTCTTAGGCAAATGGAATATTGCTGTTTTAATCATTAGCTATGCATGAAAGAAAAATTGATGTTGACATCTTTGCTGTAAAATCGTTGTAATGGGGCCTTCCTTACAATTCATTTTTGTAAAATTCATTTTGTACATTTTGCAGCAATTGAACAATCCCTGCACTGTGAATAGGCAGGATTCCCAGAAATACCGAGACAGTTGGCCCAGTAACTGCTGAGCTCACACTGCACACCACACACACGTTAACCATGCTGTTGCCAGACCCAGTTTAACCTAAATACATTAGCAATCTAGCATCTATGGAGCTCCAGTCTTTCAGGACAGAGGGCTGTCTGAGCCAGCATAGTTCTCCTCTATTCTTCCACCAAACCCCTCCATCAATGCCCCCATCTATCATTCAGGCAACGAGGCTAGTATTCCATAGCTAGATATTTATTTAGTTATTATACAGTCCTTTAGCAATCGTGATATTGAAGTCTACAAATATCCTCTCAGTAGTGGATGTAAGTAGATAAGCAAACATCTAAGATCTTATTGCATTGTGGAGTTTATAGTACATGGTATAGTTATAAGACAGTATTTTTTTTCCCCCACCAAAATATTCTAGTTATATATTTAAGGAAAGAGGGGGGAAAAACCCCAAAACCTCAAACCCTTTACTATGGGTCCTGAATGTGTTCTACTGGGATTTCTTACTCAGTCTAGGAAAACTCTGTCAATGGAATGTTTTCATAGTGGCGGCAATCTCTTTAAAATAACCCTAAATACAATATGACAGATGCCATCTGGCATAATCTTTTGCTAGTTGGTTTTAACTTTTATTTTTCCTAGAGATAGGTTCATCCTAAACTGGTCACTTACTGTTATAATAAACACAATGACATTTTTTCCTTCCTGTCCTAATTGTATCAAAAAATTTTCTGAGACTGTACTTGATAATTAAACATGGTCCCAAAGCTGTTGTTTATGCAATATTAATACTGCATTTTCTTTCTCTTTCACCCCCAAATGAATAAAAAAGAATATCATCTTTAAACTATCAGCAAACACCCCAATAATTTCTGTTGATTTTCTTAGGACTTTTTAGAGTAGTAACCATTAGAAATAAAATTAAACTCTTCTAATAAATAATTGCTTTAGGACCATGGAATGGTGCCCATAAATGCTTAAAAGCTTTCTATAATTGCTGTTAATTTTGAATAATTTCTTTCTATATGTATCAATTTACTTGAAAAACCCAGAGTTCAGATTTCTAGATTTTTTTTTTAACTTAGTCATGTAAAGGGATGTCTCCTGATGCCAGTTAGAGTTTAATTTAGAGTAGTAATTAAACTTGAATACTGCCTCATAAACAAAAGATAAACAATAAACCAGCCACGTTCCCTGCTGTTTCATAGCTTTCCTTCCCAGATGTTTTAGCCTGATAATTTTTACACAGTGAACTACCTAACATGGAATTTTGTGGACAGAGGTAGGAAAATGTGTTTTCTTTTTTTCTTTTCTTTTTTTGGTAATCCTTTTTATTCCCCCTCCAAGAAGCAGAATGCAGAAGATTTTCCACTGTTGAGATTTTTTTTTAACATTTTGATAAAATAAATACTTAATGTGGTTGTGTTTTAATGATAATTGTAGCTCTTTTTCTCAGGTATTGCTTTGAAAAAAAAAAACTAATCTGGTCACGACCATCTTTCACACTTAGTAATAGAAAGAGGAACCTTTTTTTTATTTAAGTAAAATCTGGATAATAAGTCAAAGAAAGACCAGCTTGACAACGGGGAACTTTTCTTACTCTTCTTCTGCTTCCCGCCCCCACCCTCGACCTGTGTTACTCTGTGGCAGTACTCTTCCTCAGGCTACAAGAGGCTCTCTGTCCAGTTCTGGATCCTTCCACTGTCAGCCATGATCTTTCTAATTGTCAGGTACGAGTCCGCTGCTCAATGCAAGAAGCCATGTTATTTTCACTGGGTGGGGTAATTACTGAAAGCTGAGAATAGCTGCACTAAAGACAGAGGGATACTTTCATGATCCCATTAGCATAAGAGTGGGTAAATTATTCATGCCAAGTGAGGATTCTATGGGGAAAAGTATAGTTAATGCACATAGTTTTTAAATGTATCCCTTTCTGCTCTGAGACTAAATTCTTGTTGGAATCAGTTCTCAGACATTTACGGGAAAGCTCTGGTGGCGTGTTAGATGCAGTTCATCTCTCTCTGTTTGCAGCGCTCTCAATAGAGACCATCTGGCAAAGATCCAAAAGGTGATTAAACAAAATGATCAGCTCTTGTTGCTGTGTTACATGTCCAATACTCTGGATTAAAAAACATGACCCACGACAGTCAGCGAACGTCATGCCGCTCCCCCTTCCCCCTCCCCTCTCCGTACAAGAATTCAGATGGTCCACAAATGTGTGTGCCATCTTTGTGTCCTTATGGCCCATAATCATGAACAGGTTGTGCAAATGGCTCTTTCTGTAGCACTGTCTGTTCCAGCAGCATAGAAGCATTTCATATTAATTGGGTCAGTCTAATATTCATATTGACATGGGGAAAAATTACTAAAATTTATTCTTATAGCAGACAATGAATATGTGTGCTTTCTGCCGAGAGGGAAGTGAAATCTGACAACTGGCTCGTGCGACTGATTAATTTTTCCTGAAACTGAAGAAAATCAAAGCATGGGAAACTGTCATTCTCTGAAAACAGTGCACAGCCCTTTATAACTAAACAAAATGGATTGGGTGGGGGCCTTTCGGGGAGCTGTGTGGAAATGAGCTCTGGTGTTAACGCTATAATCAGGGATGAATTTACAGTGCCATTCAGAAGAGCCTCCCTCCCCATAAACAAGCTGATAATCACAGGGAAGCTGACTTCCAATTAGCTTTTCCTTCCCTCACACAGATCAGTGTGTTTATATGTCCTCCTTACGCTTTGATATGTCACTACCGAGTTGGTACATCTCACGTCAAATTCGAAAGTTTGGAAATAAAATGTTTTATTATGAGGAAATCCTGCTAATAAGCAAGGTAATTTCAACCAATCATTTCACGATTGAGTTAAGGTAAAAATGCCAAGATTTGTGACTAAGGGACAGATGTATCTTATCTTTGGGGGTTTGCACCAAATGCCAAGTAGAAATATAAATTGAACAAACCAGACATTGTGAGGAAGTGATTGAAGAAATATTGAGATGAAATCTTGGAATGAAATATATATGTATATTTATAACAATGCTGTAGATTGCTTACGTGTCACATTTGCATGAGCCTGAATGGGGATTTTATTAAGGAGCAGTGTAAAGTATATTAGTAAAAGCACTCAGAACACATGACCATCACTCATTAGGCTATTCAGAGATCATGGTTGACCATTTAATATTGCGGAAATTGTCTATGACGGATGGTGTAGGATACATTTGAGTGCAAATGTCAAGAGAAGATAAAGAATAAAGCAGAAAAGAAAAAAAATCTCAAAAGCCACTTGAAAACATCATCATTTCTTGTTGCCCACCCTTTCTAAAGGAGAGCAAAGCAGTAAGTAAGAAATACAGAGGGGCATAGAACTCGGGGAAGGGAAGTGAGGTCCCCTAGAGTCTGTGCAGTGTGGCAGATGAAAGGGACTGGAATAGCCTTGGGGGTCTTAAGGCTATTATAGGGCAACTCATGCTCTGTTATCATGCTGATTTTTCAATTGATTTTTGGCTGAACAGTACTTGTTGAAGCCCTCCAGAGCATCAAACACAGCCTTTTGGTGCTATACATTGTAATACACATGTTCTATTTTTCTCTTCATTGTCTTTACTTGGCTTCAGAAGAATAGTCTGTAATGAAGCAATGTCATTACCCCCACCCCCATTCTTTCTTTCCTGTTTCTACCCACAGGGAGTTTGTTAAAATTCTTATGGTTGTTTGTTTGTTTGTTTGTTTGTTTGTTGGGGAATGGGTAGTAGGAGAACAACTTTTCACTCATCTTCCTGTGTTGACATCTGTTTTTAATTTGGCCTTTAAAAATATTTTTTTTATGTCATAGTAGACAATGATAGAAACCACTTTAGTCTACTAAAATCTATCCCTGGACAGTCTTGAGCTATTCATCAATGTTCTAGTGGCCAGCAAGAAAGCATATATGGGGCTTTATTGAAATCTAGTTCCTCATTAAAATGGAAGTGAGCCAGCTTAATATTCCTGCTCTATGACATGTTCCTCACCTTGCTTGAATTCTCAATGAGGAAAAGCCAAGTATGGTCTCCCCCATGAGTCTTCCTGATGTGCCCAGGTACAAGACCAGCTGCCCTTCCGTGCTCTCTTTCTCTCTCTCTTTCTTCCTCTGCTTTTCCAAAGTAGAGTTTATCATATATTCACCTATCTAGCATTAGAAAGTCCACTTTTGACTCTATAAACAGATATCCTCTCTTTGTTGTTTTTATGTAGGATGAGTTGACCACAACTCTGTGCCTGTCAATTCTGTGGTGTTTGCCTGGACATAGATGAACTATTTGGAACATATCCATTAAACTTGTATTATGCCATTAAGGGATAAAAATTAACTTGGTTTACTAAAATCTTGTTATATTCATTGTGGCCTTAAATAAGTCAATCAGCCATGAGCTCAAACTCACAATTGTTTTGGATATAAGCAGGTTCTTAAATTTTAAATTTATGTGTCCTTTAGTGTTATCTTACATTATGAACATATGGTTGGAATCTAGAGATGGGATTTCTTTTCATTATGTTATCTATACAAGAATGTACATATTTGTATTTTTAAATGTAATGGTGAATCTAATTAGAGAAATTCTTTAATGTGGCCAATAGCTTTCCATAATGAACTCAGGGTCCGTTTTGCTTGTCCTCCTTGTTTAGGAGGGACTGACTTTGGGGGACATCACTGGTCTTCACACACATAGGTAAACTCCTATACCTGTGTATAATTACCTGGAAATAATTTTTGAACTTTTAGGCTCCACATGTTTTTATTGATTTTCTACATATGTCCTTCAGTTTTTCATAATTTGCTTTTAGTCAAGTGCGACTATTTTGGGTGATGCAAGCAAAACTTTGTACAGAAAAGTAACCTTTTTATGCAAATGGGTTACCATCTAGACTCTTAAACTTTGAGTCAATAGACCTGTGTTCTGATTATAGCTGCATCGAAAAGGGCAGTGACCTAGGAGACAAACATGGGTACAAATCCCATTTTTCCTTTAACGTCTGTGAGATCCAGTTTCTTTATCTGGAAAGTGGAGGAAAAAATACTTACCCTCAAATTTATCTTAAAGACTACATTGCATGAGATTGAATGTGTTGAGCATATAACATTGCTCGTGACCAGTAACTTAGTTCCTTTATTTCTCTTCTGTGTCTTGTGCTGACACTAATTAGCTGTATGACCTTGGATGTGTCCCTTAGTCTTTTTGAACTTTGGCTCACCCATAAAATAGGGTTGAATTAGGTGATCTTCTAAATTCAAGATCCAGGAATCTAATGTTTAACACTTTATCTTTTAACAGAGAGAGGTAGCAAGTTTTTCATCAGGGGTGTAACATGAACATTCTTATGTCCTTGATTTAAAATATGTAGTGAGATAATATTTTCTGTTTCTTGCTTTGGGTTCAGGAGAGTTCCCTCCCCCAACTCAGTTTGGCAAGAAAATGACTAGGAACTAGAGTTTGTTTTCCAAGGATGGTAGAATGCCACAATTAAGATGTAAGTCACATAAATGGAGGTTTCCATATAAGAATTCTGTTTTCTAAGTATGAAGGGCATTTTGTAAACACAAGCAACTTCTCTATTCTCCATTATCAAATTAAAATGAACTCTGTTGGAATTTCTGTACTTTGCAGGTAGAATAAATGATAATTATTACAGAGGCTCAGACTCTACCACATCATTCCAGAAAATCATCAGGAAAAATTTTATCATTAAATGTATTTAACTGAGTTCTAATTATTTAAAGACTATCAATTTCTACAGTATATATAGATATTGCCTCTAGACAACAGAATATTTACTTAATCAAAACACTCTTCTTAACACTTCATACCAGCTAGAGATATTAATGTTGCCTTCAACCATTCCTTCTTTTTCCTTTTTTTTTTCCTTTAGGTTTAAAGATTTACAAAAGTAGACTAGGAGTGTAAAATTTCATATTCCTTTTTCCAGCTAACATTTATAACAAATGCCATCCACTAAAATAAAACTTCCAAAATTTCTGTGTCCTAAATGTGAGTGATGAAGAAAAGTCAATACATCATTGATTATTGAAAGCTTGTGGAATCCATCTCATGGGTGTCCTTTTCATTTTTGTTTTTTGTTTTTGTTTTGGTACCAGAGATCAAACCCAGAGGCTCTCTACCACTGAGCCACATTCCCAGCCCTTTATAATTAGAAACAGGGTCTCACTGAGTTGCTTAGGGCCTTGTAAAGTTGCTGAGGCTGGCTTTGAACTTGTGATCCTCCTGCCTCAGCCTCCCCAATTGCTGGGATTATATGCATGTGCCCTTGCACCTGGCTGTGAGAGTTCTTTTCTGACAGATTGCCATATATGGAGGTGATGTGTAGGCACACAGCTGTCTATAGACAGGACCCTTTCTCAAGACCTCATCTAAGTGTATGCTATTCAAATTTCATACACAGAGATCTTCACTGAGCAAGACACTCTAATCTCTGCCTTCAGTAGCTTACCATCTTCCAGGAATGCAGGAGATACCACAGCAAATATACAACTAGTTCTTGCATGGCAGATACTCACTTCTAGGGAGTATGGATTGAGGAAGGTTTGCTGATACTTAAGGGAACTAACTGTCTGGCGTAAAGAGAATGGCAGTTTTGGAAACATGGAAACGAACACTCCTTTTCACCCTATCATTTCCAAGCAGCAATTCTTCTAAACATCAGTTTCTTTACCTATAAGTGGGAATAATGACAACCTCATATTGTGAATTTAATGTACTTTGGCTTTTATTTATTTATTATTGGTTTTCTTTTCTTTCTTTCTTTTTATGATGCTGGGGATAGAACCCAGGGCCTTATGCATGCTAAGGAAGCACTCTACCACTAAGCTACATCCTGAGACCTACACATTGTCTTTTTAAGTCTCTAGTTGACTGTAAGTGGAACCCAGAGAATATTTTATTCATTCACTTATTGATCATATAATTGGTGCCAAGCGCTGTTGTAGTACTAGGGATATAAAAGTAAATAAGATGTGATCCTTTTCCGGTGAGTTTGTACTATTCAGTAAATAACTCAGAAGTGTAAACAAATAAACATGTGTATCTCTAATATTACATTTAAATATAGTTTGTAAGTTATTTCAGAGAAAAGGAGTGACTAAAAATGTCTGTGGAATATCTGTGGGAGGCTTCTCAGAATTGGGGAGGTCTAAAAAGGTTTTGATGGTCTTAGTGGGTATTTCCAGGTAAACATGGTAGGGAAGAAATGGGAAGCCGATGAAACAGCCATTGCAAAGGTCCAGAAACACAAGCTGCATGGTACACACTGAGCCACAACAGACTGACATTGCAGTTTGTGTGAGAGACTAATGGAGAAAAGGAGGCTGGAGAGGCAAGTGGGGGCTAAGATTCTGATTACCATGCTAAGAAGCTTATACTTAATCCTGTAGAGCACTGTTTACCAAATTTTCCTGGTGATATGAAGCACCTAAAAGGTATTTAAATCCAGATTTCCAGACAGACCACAGACATCCCCAAATCAAGATTTCCAGGGGGAATCCTGAGAAATCTGGATTTCTATTTTATTTGTCTGTCTGTCTGTCTGTTTGTTTGTTTTGTGCTGGGGATTAAACCCAGGAGCACTTTACCTGAACTAATTCCCAGTCCTTTTCATTTTATTTATTTGCTTTTTGAGACAGTAACTGGCTAAGTTGCTGAGGCTGGCTTAAACTTGCAATCCTCCTGCCTCAGCCTCCCTAGTTGTTCAGATTATAGGCGTGTGCCATGGCACCTGGCTTGGGAACCTGAATTTTTAATGCATGTTCCAGAAAAACCCTACTTTGTAATATGGGAATCCCGTTAAGGAAGTTTAAGCAAAAAGAGGTTTGGTGAAATTTACATTTACAAAACCTCTTATTGGTTACGGAGAATACATTTGAGGGACACAAGAGTAAATATAGAATAAGGACTAATGATTTGGAAAACAGATGGGGGTTGACTCAAGGCAGTGGCAGTAGAGATGGAGAATAGAGAATTGATGGAGATCTTGCATGTGAAAAGAAGGGAAGAAGACAGTCTAGAATAACATGCAGGGAGGGACTCTCCCTTGGTAGAGATGCCATATAATCTACATAGTTTTTTTTTTTCTACCATGAATTTTGAAATATGGACATCTGGCAACCAGTATATACTCCATTTATACATGTAAAATTGTTGAAGTGGAAAGGCTTGATGTGTGTTGGTGAATAATGATTCTTCCTGGGAATACAGTACTTAAGGGCAGTGTAGTGTAGTGGTTAAAGGTGTGGCCCCTGGCATTGGCCTGCCCTCCTTCAAATCCTCAGATCCATTACTTGTCTTTGGCAAGTCTCCTATCCTCCACTTTTCAACTTTAAAATGAAGGTATAAATAACACCTAATTTAATGGATTTTGAGGGATAGTGATTAATTAATGTGATTTGTGTTAAGTGGCAGTAATTTTATATATTTAGCTCATATTAAGTAAACGTTATAAATTTTTTAAATTTTAAAGTTGCTTTTAAACTACTTGAAAATTGAACCCATGCAACTGAGACCATGATGAAAAACATGGCAGGAAATCCTGCATTTGTACCTCAGAAAGAGAAGTTAAGGGCTGGCAAGCTGGAGGAACATCTACCCGCCCAGCCCAGACCTAAGCCCTGCCCCCAGCACCAGACCCTGACTTCTACTTGGAAGTAATTCCTTTATCTGAACACCCGTTGCACAGTTTCCAATTCTTTCTTGTGACACACACATCAGTTTCTCCTGGTGTTATAGTAATGATATGTTTCTTATTTATTATCCCGCTAGACTGTAAGATTCTTGAGGACAGTTTTTAAGTCTTAGGCATCTCCTTCCTCCCCTCCCCCATTGTGCTATGATAATGTAGGAGGCCTTCAATAATAGTAATGATTTTTTTTTTTTTGAAAGGAGGATTGGGTCCATATTGTGCAGGGCAGTGAATAGCAGTCTAGGGAATTTGTGCTTGATTTGGTAGGTAATAGGGACCTATTGAAGATTTGTGAATGGGAGTAGTGACATAATCGCCTTCCTTTTGAATGCCAATGACAAATTCTCCACTATGTCTTCCATGGTCAAAATAGCAGACCCTTATGCGTCCCTGAAATACTGTCTGTTTGAAAGAGTGGATATTCTTTTGAGTGAAGAAATAAATTTCAAATAGCTTAAAAAAAAAAAAAGAAAAAGCTTTGACGATCTTTCTGAAGTAATTTAGGCACTTAAATTATTGTGATTCACAGAGGTCCCATGTCTGCCTCATCATTCTAGAAATTTGTATGTAAGGACACATTCTGTAAATCTTTTTTTAAATGTATGTTTTTTATTTAAAAAAATTTTTTTTTAGTTGTAGTTAGGAAAAATATTTTATTTATTTATTTTTGTGGTGCTGAGGATAGAACCCAGTGCCTTGCACGTGCTAGGTGAGCACTCTACCGCTGAGCCACAACCCCAGCTCCTCTGTAAATCTTTATGGTATTGTAATTATTAATATCTAGGAATGACTCAATAGGATTGAATAAATAAGTCATCTTTAATATTTGGAAAATTATGGTTCCTGGGATATTTAAATATGCATTACTTAAAACAAACAAACAAACAAATTTTGTGGTTCCTAGAGTAGAGCAGGATTTCCTCTAGTGTAGGAGTTATCAGATCACCTAATTTGCTAATATGCATTTTAAATATGCAAAGGGTAGAGAGAAACAGAGCTTTCGAGACCCATCTTAACCACTGAGATTTTTTTTCTTGCATTACCTCTGGGGACACTCTTTCTCAGAACTCATTCTGAAAAAACACTGTCTTCGCCTCTGCTACTTTCACTGAAGCACATTCAGACAGAGTTTAATATCCTTGGGAGTCCTTCTTGCATCTTGCATTTAAAAGGTGGGTCAGCATGGGCTCAGGATCAATTTTCAATTGTGTAAAAAGCAATTTCCTCTATGGTCAGAAGTCTCCTGGACTTGAGCTATTCTTGCACAGAATGTTCTGTTAACCCAGCTATCCTTGCAGTTATCCTTCATTGTGTTAATCACACAAGGTGCTGTGAATGCTCTGAGTGCTTGATTCATACAACTACATCCTCAAAAATGTTGAAGTGAGGATCCCAGTAGAATTATTCTTGATATTAATTAATACTTAATTTGATGCATAGCACATGATGTACTTTCCTTTCTGAAACACGAACTTTTTTTTTTTTTTAACTCTCCACTGAATTGGAAGCTAGGTGAAAATCCAGGTAGGATTAGGGAGTGTATGACTTGGCCCTCCTTGTATTAGGTGGTAAGCAATGTACTGGATATACTGTCCATCGGCTGGGAATTACTGGGAAATAGAGCTGCAGACCCCCAACCTATCTGTCTTGTTGTCCTAGATCTCCAGTTTAGCATCTATACTAATTGCACTTACTGGCAACAAAGTTTTCCCTGACTCTTCCTTACTATTGGAGGATCCTAGGAAGCATTTTTGTTATGCTTGGGGACATTGAGGAGGTCCAGAATTTCTATCTTTTCTTGATCATCAAGGGATGATAACCCTTTTGAATTCATTTATTCTACTTCTCCTGAGTAATATGTGGCAGGATTACCTACTTGCATGTGGCACACCTTTTGGGATACAGCAGGAAGAATTCGGCTGGGTGCACCTTGTCTCTCCATCTTAGAAATGAGCAAGAGGAAGATACATTCCATCTAAGACTATTTTTGCAGTATGGTGAGGAAAAGCTTAATTTTTTTTCTCATTTGTTAAGAATTTTTCTGCAAGATTTTGAATGCTTCATAGTAATTTAGTTCAGAAAATGTAACATTTCTAATGGGCATCTTCCTTTTTGTAGAGATAGGTTAGATATGTCTGGAAAATCAATGACTTTTAATGTCATTCGTAAACTGGCAAAACTGAATAGAAACGTGCATTTGCTATTCCTTACCCATCCAGACTTTGCTGTTTTTCAACACCATATCCTAGCAAAGTTGTCAACCACTTAATATATGAGAATTTTGTTCATGATTCTTGTTCTGAGAGGAACTCTAGTTGCTCATTGCTGCCAGCATAAAACACGAGTTGCTTTCAGTTGGCAAAACAAACAAACAAAGAGCAAAGCAAAGCAAAACAAAACCAAAAAACCTCTGACTTAAAAAAAAAAAGAAAAAGATTACACTGAAAAGTAATGTCAGGCTTTTAAAAAAATAGAGAAAAAAATGGTAGTGTTAAAGGTTGATGTGTTGTTCTGTAGGTTGGGCATTTAGGGCAAAAATAAAAAATAACACAGAAGCTTCCCTTTGAACATTGTTAGGGATCTTGAGACCTGCTGCTCCCTAGCTGGATGGGGAAGGTGGAAAGGGAAACACATAGATATCTGGCCTGATAGGACGTCTCCAGTGCTACTTCAGTATTCTCTAGAATTCTGACATCTTTACTTATTTTGTTGGCATGTAGGTACCTCTTTTTTTTTTTTTTTCCAACTTTTTGCTTGAACTTGCTGGCCTCTTTCTAGGAATATTGCCTGATAGCATTTGCTTAGTTTTTATGGTCCTGTGGACAGTTGGAGGTAAAGAAATCAAGAATTGAAAATAATAAATCTTGATTCTGGAGAGTTGTTCACCTAGTGGTTGCTGCACAGATCAGCTGTGTGTCACCCTGATGCTAACAAAGTGACTGTCTTTAGTTTGTGAAAATATAAGTTCAAATTAGTGGAGCAAACTGTTCTTTTAATTTGTGATAATTCGTTAATAACTAATAATTTGTAGTGACTTAGTAGATGTTTTTAGCATTGATGTCAGCATCCCCCAAATTGTCCTTTGTCATGTTCCTTTGTCGAAGCATCAGTCACCGAATCTATGTTAGGCAGAAGTGAATAGTCTTAGGTACAAGAAAGCAGTTACAAGCTCATGAGATATCACTATAAATTTAAAGAAGTGTTTTTATGCATAATAGAGAAATAATTCAAATGTTTATAACTTCCTTCTTAAGATCACCGACTGGAGTTAGGCCAAGTTCTGAGTCTTGATTTACAAACCTAAGATAACTTATTTAACTTCTCTAAGCCTATATTTCCTCATTTATAAAGTAAGAAGAGTCACACCTCATCTCATAGAGATGATGTGTCTACATTCTGGACTCGGCATATTCAATGCAATATGCTCCAAAAATGAGGATAATAATAATAATAATGATAAGAATAATATGCACATTACCACGGACTTTATTAGTTTGGGTTCCATAGCTTGAACTTTAAGCCTATGTATTTTCCATGAATTTCTATTTCAGCATTTGGCATTATATGACTTCTAAAAGGAAGAGAACCAGTAGCTCAAGATGCTTTGTTTGCCTGTTTTCCCCTGGTCCTTGTTCTATAATGCAGACATGAAAACAGGGCAAGGTTTATAGAAGGAGGCTCAGGAAAAGAGTAGAAATTGGGGAAAGACTGACTCAAATGTTTAGTTTCCTATGTATCATGGTCCTTGTAACTTGGAAATTCCAAATCAAATGCTGTCCTCATTCCTTTTGTTCCATTTCTTAATTTTTATTTTCTACCTGAAGGCCACAATAGTGTGGACTCAGGCGACTGAATGTGTGCCTTCCTGTTAGCTTATGTGTAGCTGGAGATGTCGCATGGGCATTTGCCGAGGCTCAGGCTGCAGTGTGGGAGGGTCTGGCAAAGTTCCACCCTTTACTACTTGTTAACTAGGTGCTTACCTTGTAAAGGGGTTTGGAGGAAGACATGAGGTGATAATGTATGCCTGGTGTGTTATAACCTTCCATTAAAAGTTAGTTGCTATTAACATCTTTATCAGGTCTTTAAGTTCACTTGGACTTACCCTTACATCTCTGTGTAATAAGGATGTAGGGGATTCTTGTCTTTCCTGACTCTAACATGCTATCTCTATTAATTTTCAAATGATACGATTTAAAATCCAAATCATGTCTGCGAAGTGATATCCTGTATTTAGTTTCACATTTCTAGTTCTTAATGTATTTTTACATGAATTTTCATGTGATTGCCCCAGAATTGCTCAGGTTTATCCTCATTTTCCAAATAAGGTGGCTTGGCCTTGGGGAGTGTCAATTACTTGCCCATCACCAAAAAGAAGGAAGCAAAGAGCTTTAAAAAAAAAAAAAAAGGCCATTTAATTTTTTTCATGCTCTTTACCTGCAAAGTGCATTTTGCATAAAAAGGTATTTAGTTCACATATGGTGTAAAATTTAATGAAGGCAACTGACTGTCCTGAGAAAGTCATTAAAACCCCCACGTCACCTCTCTAATCAAAAGGCTGCCACCCTTCTATTATTTCTTTATTACAACCTTTCATTTTTATTTCTTCAAGTTAAACTAGAACCTGAGCTATCATATGCCACTTGTTAAAGATTTTAAATCAGTGATTTATGCTTTGAAAAAACAATTTCTTATCCATATCTTTTTTTCATTTATGTTGGTCAGATCCATAGGGTCCATCTTTGGGTAGGAAAGGGAGAGGCTAGAAATTAAACTGACATGTTCTAAAGGTTCAGTTTTCTCCTTGTACTTAGAAATGCCAAAGAATGCATGAGGTGCAGAAGCATAAAATATCGAGACTGCTTTTTCTTCTGGGACTTTCCAAAACTCTTATAGTCATCAATTTCGTATATACATTAATGATGCTTATTTGTGTTTTAGTTTTTGCTCTTTGTGTCAAACAACCATTGGTTTGGGGGATAATAAGAATTCTGCCATCCAAAAAGAATCTACCAATTCTATTAGTCACACATCCAACTGGATCAAAAAACGAGAGAGTCAGTGAATATTTCATATTGTGGGTTTTTAAAAGATACTTTTGTGTGAATAAAAAGGGACTTTCTCAAAGCTGTTCAATTCAATTTCCTTTTTAATTTGCTCACCAACACCACTTAATCACCTCTGCAACTGACTAGAAATGCTTGCTAGATTGGCTTTAAAAATTCAGCCAAGGTGATTTTTTTTTAAGCTAAGAATTGGCTTAGCAACTTGTTTTTATCTAGCTTGAAATATTGAAGCAGTAAAATAAAACCACATTCTTTAATTGAAAGGTGCTTCTGCAATATTCAAACCACCGTGTCAGTCACACGTGTTGTTCAAATTCTTCAGAGATCTTGAATTACTTAAAGGCATCCTCAGTATTCTGAGAAAGTTATGTTATGCCCCACTACAAAATAAAAAAGAACCAGTCAGGGCTTCCTCTTCTCTTTGGCAATATTTTTTCCCTAAAGGATTTCTTGACACTCTCTTTAGTTCTTGACTTCCAGGGTTGTTCCTGACAAATCTCCAGAGATGTATCTCAGCGCCTATAGTAGTGTCAAAAGCATGAAGCCACTTGTCCAGGCGCTGAGACCTTACCTTTGATTGCCAGCAATTCACTAGGTGAAGTGCTTAAACTGCCACCTGCCTGAGGGCTTCCAGAATTTACATTATGCACTTTTGAAAGGGCAGACTTTGAATTGGGACCACGTGAGTCATTCTAATCTCTGGTTGACTCAATCTTGAAAATTTCTGAACAATATTATATCGTGAGTGATCAGAGGAATAAGAATGATATTAAGGCATAATTTGAAAGTCATATAGTAGCCTATATGCAAAGTTTCTGTGCTTTTGAAAAGATCTGAAAAGCACACTTAGTAAATATCTAGTTATCTTTGGTTGAACATTTCAACAGGAATTAGTTGCCTAAGAAATGGTAGCAGACAATAGATAATTTATTCCCTCTTTAGAAATGTTGTACTTGTTTGTTGATTTTTACTCACTGGATTGGGCTTGTGGTTTAAAGAGAAGTTAATCCTGACTTTCTTAAAACCTATAGAGTTTCAGGATTTCTTAAAGACAAAGGCTTTTGATATTTCAATCCAATAAAATTTCCCATGCGTAAGTGTTCTTACACTTTCTTTGGTCCTACAACAGTGTTGATGGTGTCTACACAAGGTTGAGAACTAATTATTCAATTATTTTGCCTAATGAAAATCAAAATCAGTATTTCATATTTCAAAGAGTTAAGAAATTTACCTAAATTTATTTTAATTCCTCAGCTCATTTGCCTGTGTAGAACGTATTTTATTGTATCATTAACTGTAAGGATTCCTAATATGGTACATAAATGTCTCTTTTAAACATTTGTAAATGATGTGATTTTTTTTTGTTTTCAGATTGTGAGTGTTTATAATATTGCATACTTATGATCTAAATATATTTTATTGTTATGTAATTATACAAAGGAAAAAAATACTTCTTAGCTACATCATTCCTTAAATGTGTATTTTCAGCACTGAAAATAAGTAGATATGTACAAAGCCTCTTTAATTTCCTAGTGTTCTATTTATTTGATACATTATATAGAAACAAGGGTGAATTTTTTTTCTCTTTCAATTGTTTAGCTTACCAAAAATAATAATTTATTTTGATTGAGATATCGTAACAGGTCATATAGGACTGTAAGATATACTATTTTTTTCTTTGCCTTTATAAATTAAATACTTGGAAATGACTGCCTAACTCACCAAGTCCCTCTGATCAAATCTTTCCTATATTGGGAATTGACAAAATTGTTTTGTTTTTTAAACCTTGACCAGTTCTAGTCTAAGAATTGTTTGACCCTAACAAGGATTTCAACACAGATCTTGCAATTTGATGCCCATTGGCCAAAAACATTTTTTCCTTTTGACATTAGTTCACTTTTCTTGACCTCTTTATGTTAGGGAGCAAAAAATCTAATGTGATATGGGAGCTAATTTCTTGTTTAAGAGTTTTAAAGAGTGCCATGTAGCATCTGATCATTTTCTTCCCAGATATTAGCTCTGTTTTATTCTATATCTTTATTATAAGTTGAATCTGAGTCCTTCTATTTGATCATTACCATTGGTAAACAAAAAAGTGCTAGGTCAAAGAAGCGTCTATGATCTATGTGCACTGACAGGGCAGCAGTAGCAAGATCATCGGCATTATCATGGCTAATGCCAGATACTGTGTTGTGTATGTTTTATATAGTTTAATCCTTATAACATTGTGTCAGTTTTTCGGTTGGGAAAACTGAGGCTAAGAAATAGAACTTACTTCCCATTGTCTAGAAAGTGATGAAGTCAGTACTCTAACTCACATCTGTCTGGCCCCCAAACCCAGGCATTCAACCAGTGTGCCACTCTGTTTACTAGAACAGGTGTCAGATGGTGTGAGATACCTATTGGCAGCCCAGAAATCTGGGCTGCAGGTGTTTCTTCCCATTCTGAAAACCTCAGGTGGGTTGTGATATTTTTTTCATATACCTGGACATTTCTCAAAAATTTTTTGAAGCATCCCAAGCCATAGTACTTTTAGAGATCTAAACACTTTTCTAAAAATCTAGGCTAAAAGTTTTTACTTGATATCATGATATAATACCACATGTAATCTTGGAAAATTGCTAATTGTATATAGAAGGGCATCAAAGCTAATGTTACCATGGTCCCTGAATGCCCCAGAGCCCTCTGACATTTCTCTGATATTATTTCAAGAGCCATGTGAACAGCTTCCTAAATCCTTGTCTTGATGAATAAGATGATGGAGTATAGAAATGACCAGCTCCCCAATTTCCCATATGTTCTACTAAACATGTGGTTAGAATTTGTGAAGGATGTGATTGGAATTTTTTCCAGGTAGTGGCAGAGGATGAATGGGATATATATATATATATATATATATATTTTTTTTTTTTCAATATTGGCCTGATCAGTCTCCATGATCTTAGGACATGACCACAACCAAGAGGCTAAAGGTGTATGTTGTCTCCCACACGAAAGGCTTCCCCTTCTGCCTCTTCGACCACGTGTTTGCATCCTACCTTCCCTGAGTGGCCTGTATTTTTGTAACTAAAGCACTTCATTGATTTTTGCTGCTTATTATTATAACGTTTGACATTGAAGGAGGGCCCTTGTTAAATAATTTCCTAGGCATGGTTGGGCAATCCTACTTCCTCTCTAGGAGGACAAGTTGGTGTCATGCAGTAACCGTGCTTACACGCTCATACTGGGCACTGAAATGATCCCAGTTGTCCTTAAGAGGGAGGATCATGTTGTCAGGGTAGTGTCACGTGCAAAGCCTGTTGAGCTCTGAGAGCTCTGAGTCATTGGCCACACTGGCTAGCCCTGGGCACCTGGTCAGTGGATGTTTTCTGTGTCTTTTCTGATCACTTACTGCTACTGCAGCATAGTAAAAACATGACAGTGGGCTCCTGAGCAGATCACAGGCAGGGCACAGGAGTATTAGGAGCTCTTAGTTCTAATCTTAATGGTAATTTCCCCTGTGATCATAGGTAATTTACTTGAAGAAATAAAATACCTTGTTTTGAATTTTAAAAATTATATTGAGTTCTATTCTGCCTATTTCTTTAAGCAGCTTTAAGATTTTTGAAAATATAATTAAATCAATCAATCAGTAAATTAATTTGCAGTACTGGGGATTGAACCCACAGTCACTCCACCACCACTGAACTACATCTCAGCCATTTTTATTTTTTATTTTGAGATAGGGTCTTGCTGAATTGCCCAGGGTGGCCCCCAATTTACAATCCTCCTGCCTCAGCCTTTCCAGTTGCTGGGATTATGGACATGTGTCTCTGTGCCCAGTTAGCAGCTTTAAGATTTTTAGAGTTGCTTTAAGATGTGTTATGGGTGCCATTTTATTTATAGTGAGACATCCAGATTTCAAAAACTTAGAGGAAATGCTACACTTTCGAAAAGGGTTTCAGAAAAAACGAGTCGGTGACTACAAATCTTACTTTCTATAGCCATCTCCCCAAAGGCCCAGAATTCCTGTATGCTTGTATAATTTATTTCAGAGAAATAATTTGGTCACTTTAGGATTTTTTTTTTAATGTTAAATGAAAGTAGCAGAAGATTTGATGCCAGTTTAAGTCCCCAATGATTGATTTAACAAGGTAGACATGTCAACTAGGTACTTCTGAACTATTCTTAATATATTTTTAGTGTGGAGACCTTAACAACTAAGAACTCTAATCTGTAGTAGTTTGGTGGTTTTACCTAAACATCTATACGTTAAAGATGTTTTACAGATACAGGTGCAGTCATTGTTTTGTAGGACTTTATAAATTACAGAGACTCTTCTCTTTCCTGTTCATGATGTAAATTAACATTTCACCCTTGAACACTTTCACTGTGGGCCTGTGTAACTTTCTCTTAGGGCATCTGGTATATTTTGATGCTATAAAATAGAGTCTTTTAAGGTGTCCCCCTGCCTTCTTTTGAACCCCATTTCTCAATAGTTTTTGTTTTGTTTCGTTTTTGTTTTTGGATGGTTGAGTGTGTGTGTGTGGGGGTGGGGGTGGTACAGGGAGTGCTGGGCATCAAACCCACAGCCTTAAGCCTGGTATGGTTGGCAAGTGTTCTCCCAACTGACTGACCCCTTGCTCCACTGCTACCTTAAAAGAATACTTTTATGTAACCAATAAGCAGGTCAGTTTTGAAACTAGCTACAGAGTATATCTGGGCTAGAGTCCTATATTCAAAACTAAGGTTTATGACAGACTTGAGGATCAGATGCAAATCTGCGCAGGAATCTAACCTGCCATTGTAAAATTATTAACTATATCATATATTCTCTATAAGAAATTCTTGACTTTTTGGTTATTTTTTATTGATAATGCTGCAAAGAATGTAATATTCTTAAAAATAGATGATAATTAAATACATGCCACTTCATTATTAGGTACCTATTTTCTTCTCAGATTACTGTGGCAGAGAAAATACTATTCTGGGGAGCTAGGGTTGTGACTCAGTGGTAGAGCACTGCCTAGCATGTGTGAGGCACTAGGTTTGATTCTTAGCACCGCATATGAATAAATGAAAAATATAAAGGTCCATCAATGTCTAAAAAAATATTTACAAAGATTTTTAAAAGAAAATAGAATTCTGGCCTACAAAAGGGCCATTCTCTACAGTTGTTATAATTGTATAGAATCCTTGCACTCTGTAGCTGATGCCAAATGCTAAGCATCAGACTCACAATACCAGAAATGGTGATAAGTTTATAAGTCATTACAAGATCATAAACACATTCTTTTTATTCACTTTATTTACTTGGATCTCACCCAAACATCTTTAAAAAGTTCAGATACCAATTTCTTCTGCCATGTAATTATTTTTTTCTGTAGAGTCTGTGTCATAATTGTTACACTTATTTCCAGTTACCTCCCAAACACCCCATGAAAAGACATAGAACACATGTTCAGGGGTCATGGACACTAAACTGGCAAATTCGGCACACAGTAACTTCCAGGAACTAAAATGTCAATGTAGAGCATGTGCTTCATTGAACAGCCCATAGCACTGTTTTTAGAACACTGAATACCTACCCTAAAGAAAGCTTATAAAAGTGGAGTCTTTAAAGTTTGTAGATTAGACCAGCTGAGACAATATAGATTCTTCTCTGTCAGTTTCTGTTAATCCCAGGAAGCTACCAGGGGACATGTGAAAATGAGTTTTGAAATACATTATTTGGGAGACTTTGGTAATAACTAAAAAGAAGACAGAATATTCGGGAAAATGTTGTTTATCTGCAAGCCTTTCTATCTTAAAGACATGGGAAAGTGGATTTCTTTTATGAGGATATTTAACTTTTTTTTTTTGAATGAACAAATGTATGAAATGCTTAAATTCTTAAAAAGGAAAATGTAAGTGTCCTTAGTTTTTGTTGCTTAGGTCTAGGCCAAATAATTTCAAAGTATTTCTAATTCTTTTTTTTTTTCTTGAAAGTATCTTTGATTCTCTATCTCCCATATGTAACTTGTCAGCCATGACTATTTTACTTTACTCTTAAATATATAATTTATAAATAGAAGCAATGTTGATAGACTTGTTTGACTCTCTTCTAGAAATAAATGACTCATTTTGGATTGCATGTGAGAGCTTCAAGCTGCTCCAAGTAACAATCCACGACAATGAGAAAATCATTATATTATTCAACTAGGCAGCAGGAAATTACAAAAAAAGAAAAAAAGCAAAGTCTGCTCCTGTGGTAGCTGGGACCTTTTGTCTATGGCATATCACTGATGGCAAACTTGCTTTGGTCACTTGTGGAGGTTAAGCCAAGGAGCTTACTCCTTGCCTCCTCCTTTTTGTGTTTTTGCATCTTATTATATCCTATGTCATTGTAGTCATTTGAATGCAATTGGATGTATGTTAAGTAAAAAAAAAGTCACTTTACCTTATTTATGATTCTTTCAGAATATTTTCCTCAGTTTTATTTCTCTACTGTAATTTCTTATTATTTTAAAATATGTATGTTGGCTTTAGAAAGGGAATTTTCCTTTTGAAAAAAATCCCCTGGAAAAAGGCCACCTCTGTTTGCTTTCAAAATGCAAGAAATCAACATCACCTCTGGCAGGTATCTTTCCTCATAAGGGGGCCCGGTAAAAGTGGCAGCATCTTTATCCAAATGATTTATGGACACTTTGCTGATGAACTTGATGCCTGCTGCTGTCCTCATTGTTTTGAAATTGAGAGGCCAGTGGGGATGGAGGGAGGAAAACATATTTCTAATACCGAAATTATTTAGAGGTGCAAAGTTTGTTTCCCAATGAGGAAAGAGCTTTGTTGGGAGCCACTGCCCAGATCACATGATGCAACCTTTTGACAACTGAGTGTCTGCTGGAGATGGCTGTGAGGGATGACCTTTTGACCTAGGAAGGAATGCTGTGAAGGTGGGAATGTACTCTGAGGCCTGGCCCAGGAGAGAACATGGAAAATAGCCCCAGCCACTCCAATACAGGAAGGATCTAACTTGGTTTTAGCTTTGAATTTAGTATCAGCTAGTGAAAACTTAAGGAAATTTCCTATAATTATTCCAGACCTTTTCTATTACTCCCACTGTCTGAAGGAGAGTAAAAAGCAAACAATTTGAGTTCCCAGATGAATGCGTGTTGCAAATGATATGAGAAGTCAGCTGTGTTCATCCTGCTAGCTCGTGGACTAGAACACAGGTCCTGGATCTGTTTTCGTGCAAGCAATTAAGCCTGTGCTCGTTGGTTTAGTGGCCTTGGATGGGGGTAGGGGTGGAGGGAAGAGAATGAGTCCATTGCTCTAAAAGCTTTCCCAGTAGTAATGATCTTCATAGAAACAAAAATCCATTGTGTGGAGCTGTAACCTGAGAAACTCTCTGTGATCCTGCTTGTTTTACTCACCAACATTGATCCCCAATACATGTGACCCTTTGAAAAGGAGCACCGTGTTGGTGATTCCTCTTATTACTAAATACCATTGTGTTCATAATGGCCATTTATATATGATTACACTGCACACCCGGGTGGCTGATGGACCTTCTCTAACTCCCTGAAGCCACATGACCAGCATAGGACACAGGCCTTAGCCTCTTGATCACTCTCTTTGCCCTGTCTTCTGTCATTTCTTGATGTCCTCTATGAAAATGAACTAGGGAGCTTAGTATGGCTGAAAATAGGGTAGCACAAGTTCTATGTAAGGGCAGGGGGTGGCAGGACACAAGAAAGCCTGGCAAAGCCTTGAAGAAAATAGGTTACTTCATTTTATTATTTTTCCCCCCAGTTCCACAATATGTCTGCATGCTTTAGCACTGATTTCTCAGCTAGTTGGGTCCCAGGAGGCCCCATTGAGCCCTGTACTGCTCAGGGAGTTGCAGCTGTATAAAATAGGGGAAAAAAATTGTAGTTTGTATGAATTGTTCTTTACCTTGGTTTGGGTTCAGAATGGCAGCTGCACTCCGACTTTGTGTGTGACAGCACAAAGGCCAGCAAAACTGAAAAGCAAGTCAGCAAGTAGAGAGACAAAAGCAACGATCAGCTAATACAGCTCCACATGGCCTGACTAATTTATGAGAAAAAACTGTTCTGTTCATTGGATCAGCACTCTGAGGAGGCAGGTGGAATTGCAGGAAGTTTTCATTGACTCTCCTGAGCAACTAAGGACGCCACGAGAGATTCTGCTCAGTTTGAACTTTATCAGGGTCTACGCTTAATCAATAGAGTATTGGAAAAAGAATTAATTACTAAAGCAGAATAAAACAGCTGCATTTTAAACTAAGGATCCATCAATTCAGTAATCTTCCGGTTACAGGGTAGGTGCCATGAGGATTTGCCTCCATGTAATGAGGAACCCGGGGAGTTTCCTCATGAACAGGCTGGGAATTCACATTAGCCTGTTTCAGCTATTTGTCATTAGTACAACTCATTTCTTCTCTCCTGCACTACAACTTGTATTTTATGTACTGTGGAACCCACAAAATTCCCACATTCGAGGGAGGGAGGGCAGGGCGTTAAGGTGGACATCATTGTCACCCTGAGAAAGAGTCTTAACCTGGCCTGGCCTCTTTCTTCTGGAGATTGGGGTGGGAGCAGTTGGGAGCTGGACCCTGCTCCATTGTGCTCAGGGTGGGGGTCAGGGCCCCGCCTGTTGAAGGCACACTGGCCTGAACCCAGCCTGGAAATGTTTCATCTATAATTTCCATAATGGTGGATTTCAAGGAGGGCTGAGGAGGGTTATGGGAGATGAATTAGGTTTTTAGTGAGCTCATTAGGAAGCCAAACAGAGTTGAGACGGCAAGGCGGTGAGCGGGGCTGTAATCAGTTCTGCTCGCTTTGTTCCTTGCCTTCGGGACATGTTTCGAAAAACTTCGTGGCGGGGGCTGCCCAGCCGGTGCCCAGCCCAGGCTGCCGTCCTGGTGGCTGACTTGTTGATTTGTAAACCTCTTAATTCATTTTTTTTGTTCAATTTAATCTTTTCTTTCTGAAGGAAAATTAGTTGAATGTTAGCCCTCTTTGCACTATTCACCTCTTAAATTATGCTCATTTTGAAGAGCTTGTTATGCCTGAATAAACATGAAATGACTTGGCATTTTCCCATCAGAGGCACACCCATTTTAACACCATGTATTTACCATTCCTGGAAATGTCTCATTAACTTCTGAAAATCTGCGAGCGTGATATTTTGGGCTACTGTAACACACCTCTTGGCAGTCACAGAAGGCAGTTTGGTTAATGCCTCATAATATCCATTTTTATTCTCAACATGAAGAAAGACTCTCTATAGAAAATTGATGCAGTTTGCTCTGCTAATTTTCATGCTCATTCCAATTAATTTAACATGACCCAGATTTTCTTCCTCGGGCTCATCCTGACTAATTAGTAAAGCAACACCTAGAACAAGTTATGTTTAATAACATTGAGGAACACTAGTTGTGAGTGATTTTGATGCTAATAAAGATATTCACTGATGGGACAGATATTTTATGTCAATTATGGTATGTAATTTAGAAGTCCCAATGTGCTGGTTGGAGTATAGTAAGGCCAGCAAATCACTACGGGAGATAATAGTGTTTTTAAGACGACCACTACCACCTCAATAAACGTTGGGAACAGTTACTTTTATTATTATTATTATTATTATCTAATATTTAATATTTTCTATGTATATGTTTTGGGGTAGAACTAGCAGGATTGTTAAGGGATTCCTTGGTAATGAAAGGGGTGGAGCTGTTGCATTACAAACCTGACCCTTACTCACCGGGCTGGGCTTTCAGTACTTACTGAACCTTGGCGGGAGAAGAAAAGCAATCAGGGGCATCAGAAAGCAGCGTTTATTCAAGGGAAAGGAGTGGTTTCCCCACCTCTGTCGTTGGAGTTCTTTTATCACATTTTTGTCAGTGAGATGAATCAATTGTACAGTTTACTGCAAGGCTGAGATGGTGGTGGCTACAGGGGGGGCAAAGTCCAGTGATGTTACTTAACGTGGGAGTGGTGAGAACTCTCCATTTTCTCACAAGGAAGACAGTTGAAGGTAAGGCTCTAGGAATGGAAAAAACACAGGGAAGAATTATATTGGGGCTGGAAAGTAGATCAGTGGAAGAGCACATGCCTAGAAGGCTTAGGGTTTGATCCCCAGCACCAAAGGAAAAAAATATATATATAGTTATTACCTTCTAAACAAGTATTTCTTTAGTGCCTGCCACATGCCAGGTAGTGCCAAGAATGTTCTATGTGTTGAGAGTATGTTGTATGTGCTAGAGGCTACCCTCATAGTACTCCCACTCATGGTCAGATGTAACTTTCCTATTATCTTCACTGATGGATCACAAAGACTTTGAGTGAATGATTCAGTAGAGTACAGAAGTATGATGAAGTTTCATAGGAGGATGGAAAATTCTGGACAGATGCTTTCCAGAGTTTCAGGAGTAGCCATTGTGGAATGCAGTGGGTGTGGCTCCTGTCTCTGCCATGTATTACTCCTGTGACCTTGCACAAATTTTTCCACTTCCCCAAGCCTCAGTTTCTTCATGTATAAAATGAAAACCATGATAGAATGGTGAGAATAAACAAGGTGGTACATGTAAAGCGCTTAGTAGAGTGTCCAAAAAAGAGTAAGTGCTCAATGAGTATTATTTTGTATTCATACTGTGGTTATTATAGAAAACATTTAAAGTGAAAACTTCAGAGGCATATAACAGAATATATGCTAATCATTTCTCAATACTAATTACTGTTGTTGAAGTCTAAAGTTAGAATTGACAAGAATACTTCCTTTTTCTAAATATTACATACAGGCTTCTTTCCACATCCATCATTAAAAATACACGTCTCCTGCCTCCTAATTGTTTATTGGTGAGTTTTTTTTATGTGTAAAGCCACTGGATTCTTATAGGTAGGGCTTCCATTATTAGTATTTATTTCCACTTTGCACTTTGCATTTTTTTATCTATTCAATATGTAAAAAGAAAATAAATGAAAAAAATGTGTGAGAGTGATGCTACACATAGTGATAATAAGCAAGTTGAAAAAATAGAAAAAGCAAAATAAGTACCATGTTATGATTGATATTAAAGCTAAAAGTATTGCTTTATGAAATCACCAGTTTGGTAGATCAAAAATGGCCTGATATTAGTAATTTCAGATGGCTCAAACTAATACTATTCAAAGACCATAAGAAATGGAAGGTGCTTCAGAAAAAAGTGGGAAGTTAGCAAAACATTAAACTCACTTGCCTTATTTGTTAAATGGGAATAATAATATATGGTAATCAGTTATTGAAATAAGTCATTTGAAAGCTGAAAAATCATTATATAAATGATTAGATTTTTTTTAAATCCAACATCACACACTTCTAGGTTGTGACACAAATCTCACAGTAACTAATCCAGTAATTATTTTCCTGATGTCTTATGGTTGATGAGTTCAGAATGTCAACTTCACCTTCAGAATAACACTCCAACTGTCGAAAACCTAGATTTTCATGATAATTCTATAGATATAAAATAATATTTTGAAAATAGAATAATCCTGTAGGTTATTAAATAGTACTTTCCACATTTCTGGTCACTTAAATAATACAGTGCTGTTGGGAATTCCAAATTTTCTTCAAAAATCTTTGAATTTTAACACATATACCACTCGGGGTATAAAAAGTTGAGGAAATCATTACCAATTTTAGTACTTCTGTGTGATGTAAATCGGACAGTTATCATTTAACAGTGCTTAGACCCTCTGTTAGGAATAGTTTTACAATTATGAAGTGAAGTTGGCCCCTCTTCAGTGATTACTGACTGGTGGTAGAAATTGTGTTGTACTGGGTCAGCAGTGAATTCCTCACTCAGATGGTGTCGAGTCAGCTGGTTTTTAATTTGTTATCTTCTCAAGAGTGCATTCACCGACTTTATCACTGAGAAGAATGACTCCCTAGCCTAGTGTGATCAAGATCCGGAAATGTGCTGCATCAGCATATGAAGGTTGGACTGCTCTTTGATTGGTGGCTCTTAGATCTGATCCTACAGCGAAGATGTCAGCTTTCTCATAGGTTGGGTTACCACAGGTGTATGAATAAACCTACCAGGGAACAGACCCTTCCCTTCCTCACCCTGAAATGGTTGAACAACTTTTCCTCTCAAACTAAACCCTGCCCAGTTCCTGTTTTATTAGCTAACAGGGCCTGAATAAAGTTCCTATTGATGCCCTCAAGTTGTCTTTCTTCATGGGAGGGGATGGGAATGTGCTATGGCAAAGGGAATTATCATGGCTTTTAGCTATTTGCCTTTTGAGAATGAAATGCCAATCAGTATGGTATTATGTTGCTTTTGTGCAATGAGGAAAATGTGGAAAATGTGTTTTTTTTTTCTTAAGCAAATGCATTTTTCACCCAATAGTGGCTGTTTTTATGTGAATGAGATTTTAAAACAAATGAAAGAAGAAAGAATAAAAGAAAGAATGAAACTAACCTTTATTGATTATCTAACATGAGCCAAATACCGTACATCTCAAAAGTCAGATGAATCACTTGGCCCTCGTCAGGCATCAGTAAGGGTTTGAAGACATAGGCCCTGCTTCTCCCTACATGTTACTTTTAAAAAAAGTGAATTCTAGCAGTTGATCGTTCAAGATCTGACTGCGCTATCAACTCAACATGTGACTTTAGGAAAGTTTTTTAACCTATCTGCCACCGTTTTCTGCTTATGTTAAGCAAGGACTACCATGCCAAACTCTGGTCTGTTGTGTGGGTGCCCCAGCATACCTACTAGCCACTCCACAAATATCAGTTCCCTCTGTCTTTATCTGGTGAATTCAGGGATTATCTGAGTGTGGATTTGGCTGCAGGGTCAATATTTTATATTTATTTTTATTTCATATTTATATACATATTATATTTACCACTAATTTTAATCTTAAAAATAAGCATTTCATGAACAGTGTCATTTTCCTCTGAAATTGACTAAGATCTCTAGGATGGTGTGAGATCTTCCGATGCTTAGGAGGAGTGGATTAATGTTGAATTCTTCTGAAGAGTTTTAAGAAATTATTACATCAGGCATGATAGCACAGGCCTGTAATCCCAGCTACTTGGGAGGCTGAGGCAGGAGGATCACAAGTTTGGGCAACTTAGCAAGATCCTATTTCAAAATTTAAAAAAAAATTAAAAAGGGCTGGGTATGTAACTCAGTGGTCAAGTGCCCACTCCACACAGGTTCAATCTTTAGTACCACACACACAAAAAAAGTTTATTAAGAGTTATTTTATGACCTTGTAAAATTATTATTGGTATTTTTCGGTAACCTGAATAGTTCTTTGTTAACAGTATGCCTCATAATGAGATTTGGCCACTGGGGAAAAATAATTTTCAGCAAAATCTGCAAAGTGCATTGACCATTCATTTACATCTTTCTGAAGCTAAAAAAATTCATATAAATCAACAGGTTTATAAATATCATATAGGGCTCTCTCCATAGCATTTTACCAGTGCTGCCCCCAATCATTGTTGTGTCCTTTCAGAACATCATTTAGTAACTTGGAGAATCCCCACTTTCACCTCTCTCTACTGTCTACTTTCCACTAAACTGTTTCAGGCCAAATAACAGATTCATGAAGATTTACTATAATTTGCTTAATATTATTAACTTTATTGGGGCATAATTTCCATACCAAAATTTCACCCATTCAAAGTGGAATAATTTGGGATGGGGGATTCTCAATATACTTTTAAACAGATTTAATTCAATTTCTATGAAAAGGCTACCAAGATTTTTATTTAATAATGACAGACTTATCCTAAAATATATATGGGAAATTAAAAGAACTAGAAATGCTAAATCAGTTTTAAATAATAATAGAAACCAATTTACCCAATTTGAAAGATTACCAAACAGCTACAGCAATCAATAGATCGGAACCAAGAAAATGTCCCCAAGTTATATATATATATTTTTCATACTGGGGATTGAACCCAGGGGCACTTAACCACTGAGCCATATCCCCAGCCCCCTTTTCATCTTTTATTTAGAGACAGGGTCTCACTGAGTTATTTAGGGCATCCTTAAATTGTTGAGGCTGGCTTTGAACTCATGATCCTTCTTCCCCAGCCTCCTGAGCTGCTGGGATGTACCACCAAACTAGGCTCCACAAGTTAGATTTTTAAAACCATAAAAAGAACCAGGAGAAATAGCACATGCTAGTATTTCCAGCTATTGGGATCCAGGAAGACCACAAGTTGAAGGCCACCCTAGGCAACTTACAAACCCCTGACACAAAACTTAAGAAAGGAAGGAAGGAAGAAAGGAAGGAAGGGAGACAGGGAGGGAGAAGGAGGGAGGGATCCTGATATAGCTCCACGATAGAACACTTGTCTAGCATGTGTGAGGCCCTGGGACTGATACCCCCCCCCCAAGACAAAACAAAAAACACATACATGATAAAAGGGTTTGTCTTTTTTTTTTAAGAGTCAACTTTTAATAGTCCAAACTATAGTCCTATTCATATATACATTCTTATTGCCTTAAACACAAAATAAAATGGACAATTTAAAGAGCTTTAATGTATACATTCATGAGGCCAGTGTCATATTAAGGTATTGGATGGCTCTATCACCACCCAAAAGTTTCCTTGTACTTTTTAGCCCATCCTCTATCCTTTCCTCTGCGTGTGTCTTTTGGTCATTAAGCATTTATTTGTATTTTCTAGAACTTAACATTTGGAATTATGCAGTATGTCATCCCCCACCCCAAATTATCTACTTTGAATGGGTGAAGTTTTTGTATGGCATCTTTCACTTAGTATGATTTTTAGATATAACATGATGTATGTTTCAATGGTTTATCCTTTATGTTGCTGAGTAGTATTTCAGTATATAAATATGCCATATTCTGTGTATTCTGATTCATTTTAAGAAAGAAAGTAACTAACACTTACTGATACTCTTCCACTGTGTCAGGCCACGTGTGACACTGTATGTCGTGTGTAAGGTTCTTGAGTTTGCAGTTAAGAGGAAAGTACCTGGCAGAAAGTAGAGATTTAGTAAATAATAGCTCTTACTCTTATATTTTCATTTAATTTATAATTAACCTGTCAGATATGTATAACTTTTCCCATCTCCTACATGAAGAAACTGAGGTTCACAGTTTTTTCTTAACCAAAGTCACACTCACCAGGTAACAAGTAGATCTGGAAATTCAATATAAGACCTGTTTTATTCCTCATCCCATGCTTCTTCCATTGCATCAACGGTTTTTTCACAAGGTATGTGTTTCTGTGTTTATGTGGGAGGGGGTGGAGGAACAGAACAGAGGGACAAGGACTATGTCAGAAGTGAGCCTCCAATATGAAAACAAAGCAATATAGCTGCCCAAAGATGTAGAATAATGTCATAAATTTAGAAAAGCAAAGATGAATCAAGTATGTAGGACACTATTCCAAATGCAGGGCCCCTCTATTTTTCACTGTTCCATTTCAATAAAGTTGCTTCTTCCCTACAGTATGTCTTACACGTTAATGTCCTTGGAATTTATGACATATCAACTTTTAGAGACCAACATTCTGGATAGATTCTCTTTCCAAATTTTAGATATAAACTCATAAAGTTCATAAGCATATTCAGAGGTGTGGATCATCTGTGAATGTATTCATTAAAAGCTTAGGCACAAACTATACCCAAAATGTTATACGAAGTTCTTAAGAAAAAATAAGAGACGCAGTTCTTGACTTGAAGAAACTTACGGTTTTGGGGTAGAAGAAATGTGGGAGTGGTGTGTGTGTGTGTGTGTGTGTGTGTGTGTGTAGTGTAGTGTATGTATCTGTGGAAGTCTTCTAGAGTTATTCTGGGTGTTAAAGTAAGCCTTGAAAGAGTAAATAATTGAGACTAGGGTTCTGCTATGAGGTGGTAAAATTAAGGGTGGAAAATGATCATCTTAGATTTAAGGTTACTCCAGTTTTCATTATGAATATCTTTATGACATAAACAACATAAAGTCTATCCTAAATGTTTTAAGCACATGTGTTTATCCATATGCAAGGTGCTAAGATGCCCTTAGTAAGTGGCCTTGAAATCACATTGTTATGAAGCAGTTCAGAAAAGTTTATGGAAACCTTCAAGTTCAGCTCCTAGACTTTCCTTTTTTTTTTTTTTTTTTCCTTTCAGCATACATCTTTGTATTTGGAGGATACAATCTGCCACCCTCTTCCTCCTCCTCCTCCTCCTTCTTTTTCTAATATAATAGCTTTTTTTGAGACATAATTCACATATCCTACAAATCACCCATGTAAAGTGAACTAGTCAGTGTTTGTTAGTATTTGTAATGAAGTTATGCAGCCATCACTGTTGACTTTAGAATTTTTTCCCCACCCCGAAAGAAATCCTGTACGTGTTAAAGGTCATTTTCCATTTAAAGTGTTTTTAATGGGTTCCTGTGTCTGTGGTTCTTTAGAACATAAGACTGTGTATAGTCAACTTGTACTATCTTACACTATTCTTACTAAACAGATACATTATTTATTTCCCTGGGGCTATTACATATATCATGGATCTCCGTTTGTATTATGTTGCAAAACATACCTGCTTGTTCTAAAACCATAGCACTAGATTTATTTAACACAGTAATAATAAATGGGATGCCTAAATGCATATTTGCTACTTTTACGATGTTTGTGATTTAATTTATTAACTTCTTAAACAACATTTCAGAGTTTGGTTAGGAAACTCTGTTGTGTGAAAATGTTCTTTGAGAAAATATACAAATTATAACTGTGTAGAAGTCAACAAACATCCTCCAAATGTGAAGTGTTAGTGGTTTGAAAAGTCCTCATCTGAAACCAGTCATCAGCTTCACAAGATCACAGTTCTTCCACAGGTAGCGGTGACTAGCAGTGCTAAAAGCTTTCCACAGGGAATGTTGATAGATGTCTCAATCTAGTTGTCTTAGTGAACATTATTATTATTATGGAGATGGCTATCTTTTCTCTTGACACAAAGGTTACTGTGGGTTTTTAAAACTGTATCATTTAACAATGTTAGTTTCAAAGTTATAATTTTATTCAAATATTACATTGTTTTCATTTTACAATAATTAATTGTGGAGGAGATATTCAAAATGTCTTTTTGTCTTTGTTCCTGGAACTGATATCTGCTGATGTAAATTCACAGAGAAATATGATCTTAAGGATTCAAACTCATCAATTATATTATTAAAAAGTCCCTGTTTTGCAGGGCTGGGCTGGGGCTCAGCAGTAGTGCATTTACCTGACATATGTGAGGCACTGGGTTTGATTCTCATCACCAAGTATAAATAAATAAAATAAAGTCTTATCAACAACTAGAAAAAAAAGTCCTTATTTTTGTTTTAGATAGCAAATATGATAATAAAGCAAGGACTCTAAAAATGGAATGAAATAATTTCTACTACAGATAGAACTTTTCTTTTTTACTATTTCTTCCAAGAAATTTTACTATTTATTGATACTTGATTGATATTTAATGTTTCACTTAACATTATAATATGCTAAGGTGATAATAAGATATAAAATTCTGTCCTTAATTGATAAAATGAGAATATTATTGTCAGTGTATATAGTTTTGATGTCGTTAATACACTTTTGGAGGCAGAATAATTGTTGTCTAGTTTTAGTATAAAATGTTTAAAATATTTTTTATATCAATGGCCTTTTGTAGAAAATTCTTTTTGCAAGTATAAAGGCCATATCTTTCCTTGAAAGACCTGTTGATTCAGAGATGTTAGCCAGCTATCTTTACCAAAACACTTTACAATGCTAAATATAGTCCACTTCAGTTAAATATGGGTATTTTAAAAAAGAAAATCCCAGTTAGACTGCAACAGAAGGACATTTTGTGTGACAATATTTTGCATGATTAAAAATTTAAACAGAATAACAGCTATTTATATTTACAGTTACATGAGAGTAATTACTAAAGCAGACAAAATACTTAGAGCATAATTTAATAATGTTTTCCTCCAGCAAAGGTGCCAAAATTGTTATTTGCATAATTTTCACAATTTGTACTGAAACATAGCTAAGGGAAATTGGGACGCCATCTCTCCCTAAGCACCTTTCTTCTTCTGTAGGAGAGGCGGGAAAGAGACTCATATATCTTAACAACCCACTTTCGTATAAATTTCCACAAACACCATGACCCTCATGTCAAAATGTTAGGGGAAAGAGATGTGTTCCATTCATACTTCTTCTTTTGGGGTCTTTATTTCAATGGCTAGCCTCAGCCCAACTTCAAGGCTCCTTGTTATAACATTTGCTGGCTCAAACATTAACCTCCTGAGAGGTGCATTCTGGGCTGTTGGTAACTTGATCAGCTTGGTCTTCTCTGGGTCTCTCTCTCTCTTTCTGGTTCTTTGTATCACAGGAGGGAGATGATGGTATCTGGCACATTCCTAGGATGACTTGAAGATAGCAGCCTTCTGTGTTTAGGTCTGAAAGATTGTGAACTCTGTTAGCTGAAATGCCACTCTAGGGAAGTGAACAGAACATTAAAAAAGCTTTAGCTGTAGGTACTGTAGTGCAAGTAGAGTCAAATTTGAGAGCTGGGACTTGAGTGGACATTTGTCCCTGCTTTCTACCTTAATAAAATCTGAGTGTTAACTGTGGAAAAGGGCATTCCAGAGATCACTAAAAATGAATCATTAGAGTGCCCAGAAGAGCTTTATTATGATGTACTGTGTATAACTTCAGAACATACTCTGTACTTTTATATGTGCTTTTCAGGTAACTGAGTAACAAGTACATTCTTTTATCCTGCACCACAGAGATTAAGCAATCTACTGAATTATAATGGCAGCAGAATATACTTTTCTATTGGATTCCGGCAGTATCCTTTAGAGGATTCTGTGGGAGACTTAGGAGAATAGATTTCCTTTCTTAAAACACTTTAAAATTTTTAGTGAACTCTGTGTGTGTGTGTGTGTGTGCGCGTGCGTGCGTGTGTGTGTGTGTGTGTGTGTGTATATATATACACACACGTTTTAAAGGACAATGAATGAAATATATATATTTCAAACGAGAAAAGCCAAATTAAGTGAAGACTAGGCTAAGAGTGTTGTAAGCTTTCGTTTACTTCTGCTATAAAGGATTAGAGTGTTCCAGTCAATAAACAAAGCCGTTTTATGGCTCCTAACGGGTAAATTGAGGGGACTGATTTGGTCAAGGACCAGTATGAGGATGTTTCTGTTCAACAGTTAACAGGATTCAACATGATATGGAAAATACAGGCGTGCAAAACTATACTACGACACTCACGTTGCCAGCTAAAGCCTAAAACACAGCCACATTTACATATGTGTCCATCTGTCTGTTTTTACACTTTATTTTTCCAACCAGTGGGTGAAGTGGTTTTCATCCAAGCTGCAGTCTGAATTTTTTTCTTCACCCACCACTTTCCATTATATCATATAGATGCATATTTTAAAGTGCATGTTATTTGTCTCTGGACGCACATTTGCACAGCCTTGGCTGGGTTTCTGTTTCTCTTCTGGAAGGTTAGCCCATCTCCCCAGGCCTGTCCGCCTTGCAGCTGCCTGCACCAGCCAGGTTGTCTCAGGATCACTCAGCAAGCAGTTTGTCACCTTCTCCAGGTTGCAGACTCCCCCCACTGCTCTCCCCTCCCTGCTCCCCCCCACCCCCAGTTGCAGGCCAGGGTGCCGCTGCCATGGCCACAATCCAGAGCCAAGCTGGTGAGAATGGAAGTGCTTTCGGTCTCTTCAGTGGAGAGCCTGCGTAAATCCTGTGTAAATAGAGGGAGGATAACAAAGAATGAGCCCCTGCAGCTCTGAGCATTTGGAGCCATTTGGGGCTGAATTTGCTAAATGCTGCTTATACCGCCTGAAAAGTTGAAGAGAAAGGAGCATAAAATCCCCTCTTTTTTTCCCTTTCTGCTCCTACCCCGGGGGGAGGGTGTTCAGGACTGGGGAAGCCCGAGGTAAGCCGATGAAGACTTGTTTTTTCAGTGCTCTTTTGAGTGTGAAAAAGGTGGCCTGGGTCACTGTCCTCTCTTTAATGTCAGAAAACCCACACAGTTAGTAAATGTTGCATGTAAACGAAAGCATTTCATCTCCTCTGCTTCCCTCCATGCTCGTGGGCCATGACTAGTCACTTGAAAAATCACAGAAAAATTTCACTTTAACGTGTCCAGACAGTTAGGCACAGCAGGAGAGTAAAAGAGATCAGTAATTAGCAGGTCTCACTGCTGGCCCCTCACTCTCCCCGCGTTTCTGGGTCTACAGCTCCGCCCCCTGCCCCCCACCACTCAACGATCTGATGTGAAAAAAAGTAAATTACTTGTGGAAAAAGATTTATTTTGCTGATGGTTCTTGGAAAGCAAGTTTTGCAAGGCTGTATTCTGAAAGAACTAGGTAGAAGCTGCTGCTGCTTCTTCCTCCTTGTCTTTCTCCTCCATTCTCATTTGAAATCCTGATGCAGATTTCTCAGTGGGATGCCCAACCACTGCAAGAAAATGTCTTTTGACTCTTAGTGCATTTTAGTCCTGTTGTCCAAGTTAATACTTAAGAAGAAAGAAACATAAAGATATGATGGAGAGAAAACTAGTTCACAAAGCACTGTGCGGTGCGGTTTCCCTGGCTTTATTTTACTTTGTTTATAAATGTAATGTTTCCTAATAACCCTGAGAGCCTAGGCAACGGGGTAGCTCCCTTTCTCCCAGCATTCTCTTTCCAATGGTCAGATTTGAGATGGAGCACCATTTTCACAAACAATAGGTGACACGTGTCTCAGATGTCTCTGAGGAGGACCATGAATATTTGTGCACAATGAAACACTGAGCATGGTATGACCCAGTGCCCACAGGGCAGGGAGAACAGAGGGAAGAAGCCCTAGGCTTGGTGGCTGCTAAAGCCAGGGAATCTCTTTCAGAGGCACTTTCTTCAAAGCAGCTGAAAGTCTCATGAGGTCCTAAAAATGTGACCAGAGGCTCCTGCTACCAATTTGTTCATTCCACTGACATTTGAGTATTTGCTCTGTCAGTGTTTGGGATTCAGAAATGAGGAAGACACAGGGTTTTACCTTGCAAGCTCACAGACAAATTAGTGAATAGATAAATTAAAAACAGGAAAAATAAGCACAAGAGAAGTAAGAACAAACTGCTGAAGAAGTAGAGAGTATAACATACTAACTCTGTTAGTGGGAACTAGGGGAAGCTTTATAAAGGAGATCCCTTTATTCACTGGGTTTTGAAGGCTTGATAGGAGTTTGCTAGTGAAGAAGAATGGAAAGGGGCTGGGGGGGGGGGAGGGGATAAAGAAAAAGGGCACTCCCGGCCAACAGGAAGGATTAAAACATGGAGTCTTGAAAGATCCCTGACTCTGAAAACATCTTTAAATTTAGCAGACAACCTTGTTTCAAAATGATATTTAATGTAAGCTTTAGATCTAAAGGAAACAAAAAATGACTCACTGTATAGATAATGGATATTCTTGTCAGTGTAAAAATTTGCATCTGCTTATTTGTTAGTTCATACTTTTTTCTCAATGTCTCTTTGGGACATAGATGTAAATACCTGCACCCCCTCCCCCGTGGGTTTATTTCTTTAGTGGTGAGGGGTAATCCAGAGGCTGGCTTCAGCCTGTACATCATCCTGCCCTTCCATCAGTTTGAGGGTGAGGGCAGAGGATGTGAGCATGGGCTTTGAAGGATAAGCGCCACTCTGCCACTTCTGTATGACAAGTTTCTTGAGTTCTTGAGTCTTGGCCTTCCTATCTGTAAAATGGAGCTGACGCCAGCAATCCTGTCATTTATTTGTTGTGAAGATGCAGTCAGGATCAGAACAGTGACCATTACTTGTGATCAAGATGGGAAGGAGAGTGACAACAGTGTTGGTAAAGGAAGGAAACAATATTCTGGATGTTCTCAAGATCGAGAATAGATGTCAAAAAATACCTACCTAGCATTAAGTATTAACATTTTAGGAACTGCATAAATTTGTGTATGTATGTGCAAGTATATGTGACTATGGGCAAAAATATTCAGTTTATGCACACATTTCAATATTTGTATACAAATGATTGAGGTTTTTTTTTAAAGCTACAGTTTAATTTATATATAGGTTTAGAATAACTTATAATATTTATAAATATCTATATGTTCCTGAATGTAACTAATTCCTGGAAGCGAGCTATTTGGAAGATATTGATGTTTGTCTATCTATGAAATTAGTAGATTTAAATTGCAAAATGTGAAAGTAATAATAAAGATAATTGATTTTTATTGCTCAAAAAGATAAGGAAAAAAAGCCTTGCTCTTCTGGGTCATTCTTAGTTTATTTTGCATATATTTTGTATGAATGTATTTAACTATTAAACTTAGTCCAAAACAAGAAGTGATGATTAAATGATGCACTATCAGCTTACCCAAAGGGTGTAAAAATACCAATAATTGAACTCAGGATTGCTTTACCACTGAGCCCTTGCCCAGCCCTTGTTATATTTATTTATTTATTTATTTAGGATACAGGGTCTTGCTAAGTTGCTGAGGCTGGCTTTGAACTTACGATCCTCCTTCCACAGCTTCCCAAGCCACTGGTATTACTGGTGTGCGTCACCATGGCTGGCCCCAAATAAATTTTATTTGTCCTAGTTATTTCTCTGAAGATACACTGACTGAGACACTAGTTTTAGATGGTTGTTATTTGAAGATGTGCCAAATGTCATAGAAACATTATCCTGTGTTTTAAAAAGTGGCTTCAAGGAAGGAAAATGTATCATTTTAATCACAGTTCTATGAAGTGTTTAATAGTATCCAAGTGATGGCATCAAATCTCATGAGAGGCTAAAAGTATGGATAGGAAGTTTTCAAATTTGTAGCATCTCTGGGGTCAGACTGGTGCTGTCTATATCAGGGTCTCCTCTTGGACCATGATAAACCAATTAAGAAAAAATCCTGAGTATCAAAGATTCTTGCTCTACTGATTGCATTTAAAACCCTTGCAATCTCTGGCTGGCTTTGGGAGTGTGCACATTATTTGAGGCCAAGCTGGACCAGTTCTTGCTAAGTCCCAACCTCTGGGCCCTAAAAATAATCTTTTCTCTGCATTTAGACTTTTCCCTATAGAATTAGCCTTATATGGATCTGTGATTAATTACAGGGTTCAGACAAGTTAATGCTTTGAAAAGTAAAATAATTTGCAATGTTTCTGAGAATTCCAGTAGTATTTGACTAGACTTAAAATTGCCTTGCCTAGGTTCTAGTTTATCTTTGACCACATGTAGCTGTAGAATTGTGGGCAAAGACTGACCATCCTAGCCTCAGTTGTCTCGTTGCAAATATTTGTTTTGGGGGGACAGTGTAAGTAAGAGTTGGACTATGACCATTGTGGTTGTTGCATTGTGTTTCTGAGGGACAGTGAAAGTTCCATGCCCCTGTGGTATAAGACTCATAATAGCACCTGCTGTTTTTATCATCTTTTTTTTCCCAAACCAAGTAATTGATGTCTACAATACAGACAGATTTTTGGCCAAAGAGAGTAAGACACTATGCCAATGGCAGGAAATGATGTCCTTTTGCCTGGGTAGTTTTTATGACCAAGAATTTTATGGGTGAGAATGTCTGCTATAGGGTCATCTGCCAATCTTCTTGTAGTGGGTCCACATCCTCCTTGATTCTCCAGATAAACAGTTTTGCTTATGGATTTTGTCTACTCCTGGATGATGGTAGTATCCCGTGATTTAGCTTCCAGCATCTAGGCTCTCAGCATTGTTCTTTTAAGTAGGAGTATGCTGGAGCTACTTAGCAGAGTTGTGCCCTGTTCAGTCATGGGAAGCATGTGTAACTTCATCCAGAGCATGAGTGTAAATCCAACTAGAGATGCTCTCAAAATACTTCACAGTCTTAAAACAGGAGGAGGATGCAGAGATTAGATTGAGGCCTTCAAGCAACAAGGGGTAGTAAACTAAGAGGATCATCTCTACTGCCCACAGTGGGTCCTCCAGCTGAAGTGGCATTACAACCACCTGGAGGGGTTATTGATGCAAATTGTTGGGTTCTACACCTAGCATTTCAGACTCAGTGGGCCTGAGAATTTTCATTTCTCACAATCTCTTAGCTGATGCTGAAGCAGCTGGACCTCATTTTGAGAAGCCAATGCCCTGCAGCTTCTTGAGTTCTCTTTAACCTTCACCACCGGAAGATTAGCATGGGGTTGGGTGATAATGGCCAGTGTAGTACATGGGGTTGCAGTTCTGATGATGGTCAGAATGCTATGGCTTTCCTGCAGGGAACAAGGCCCAGGCTAAATCATAATCATTTCCAGTTCATGGGAGGAAAGTGGAATTTTAACTACTTACTGTTCCTGAGGTTGTGTACCATTTCAAGTTAGGTCACTTGGTTGAGTGGCTTCCAAAAAACCAGCTTCAGGCCAATGGCAAAAGCAAATCCAAGGCATTGTTAAAAATACCAGTTCTTGGTCCCTGCCCTAAGATATTTTGACTCAGTGAGTCTGGGTAAGGCTTTAGGACCTGTGTTTTTAACAATCTCACCTGATCATTCAATCTACCATATTTATTTGTTCCAAGGCCTCCTTCTCATGGTCACACAAATGTTCACTAGTGCACATCTGTGTTAAGTATCTTTCCCCAAACTCAGACTATTCCCTTGGTCAGGGGATTAGCAATCTTTTAAAGGAAGCCCACCCAATCTTTCTTTCTTTTTGAAACTGGGCATTGAACCCAGGTGCGCTTAACCACTGAGCTACATAACCAGCCCTTTTTTATATTTTATTTTGAGATAGGGTCTCACTAAGTTGCTTAGGGCTTCCCTAAGTTGCTGAGGCTGGCTTTGAACTCATGATCCTCCTGTCTCAGCCTCCCGAGCAGCTGGGATTACAGGTATGCACCACCACACCTGGCACACCCAGCCTTTCTCTGTTTAGATTTTCAGCATCAGAGATAGCAATGCTGGTAGAATAGGGCCTGTGGTTTAGTCCCTCAAACAGGCACTTAGGCCTTCTAAGTGCGTTTAGAGCAACACACTTAATGCGTCGTTCCTGGTGTGTTTAGAGCAACTATGTACACGCAGGTGACTGACCCAGGCCAAATTATTAATATTCAAATTATTAATGGCATTATTTATACCATAGGAACCAGCTCTTAAGAGCCCCATGTAAGTGTGTTCCCTAGAGTAGAGATAGAAAGACCGAAGGGCCCTTGAGTAAGTGCATCAATCAATTCAGTCATTCATCCACCCAATATCACTGTGTATGTGCTCTGGAAAGGCATGGGGATATGTTCTTGGGATAAAAAAGATAAGCAAGAAACAGCTCTTGCCCTCAAGGAGTCCACAATCTTGAATCCTAACTTCAGATAGTGAACTATATGCTATCAGCTTTCAAATGTCCTTTGGCATGGGCAATTGTGCTAGTATACATACCTTGAGCATATGAACTGGTTTGGCACATGTGTGAGGGATTTCCAACCATCCTACACACACACACACACACACACACACACACACACACAGCTCTAAAACAAAAATACAATATCTTCTTTAATATTTATTAACTCTAGCATCATCTGCAGAATTTTATTTTAGGCTGAAAAGCATAGTTTCCTTTCAAATTTTCCTTTATGCTGTTGTTGGTACTCTATTCTGGAGTTGGTTCACAGTCCACTGGAGGAAAAAATGATGGTATTTATTGTTACTTTGGAAGAGGAAAATCCCTCTTTCTTATAGAGATATAAACACTAATATTAAAAGTATTTTGTTATTAATAAAAAGCCAGACATATTTTTATAATTATTTGTTAAATGAAATCTAAATTTAAATATTTCATAACATTTGTCTAAAATGGACTGCTTTACATTAAAATTCATGTAATGCTACCATTTCTCCAATTTAAGTCAGTCACCATCAAAGAATGTTCAAGCTTGCTATGTTTTTTTTTTTTTTTGAGCTAAATATAGTGATTCATATAGTTTGAAGGCATTATCGGACCTCTTTGCTTTTAAACAAGAGAAAATGCACTGTGGAAATGCTGTCTCTCATTTTTAAGGTCATTGATTGGGTTAAAAAGGCAAATGCCTTTTTTCGTTGAACTTCCTTCAATTAAGCCATTAACCTTTTAAAATAAGTGTATTCAAAAATCTATCAAAAAAAGCTAAATGAGATTTTAACAAAATCCTGACAATTTCAGCTTAAACATATACACAGAAACCATATGTGCTTAGGAAGAAATATATACACACAGGCATTGTTTACAGAGTGTGTTTTTATATTTGGAAGACACTGAAGGAAGAGTTATTCCATACATACATTATCTGAAATGTACATTCAGATAGCCCACATAGATTTTACATTAAGAGACAGAGATATCTCTATCCATAGTAAGTAGACAGACAGACAGACAGACTTCAAACTTGCACTTGCAGTGTGGGTTTTTTTTTTTTTTTTCTCCCTCATCTCCGGGTACTGCTTTTCAAAATCGCCTCGGGCTACAGAACAGCACCTCAGATCCCCAAGGCCCACTGCCTGGCTCCTAATAGCCACTCTCCATCTGTGTCACATGAACAGCTGATGAGATCGCTCCAGTGTCTGTATTTTGGAGAGCACATCCACCCAGGTTAAAATGCTAGGGTTGCCAAGGAGCAGTCAGAAGCCATTAGTGTGGGTGAGAATTTGCCTTGCAGCAGTTCCTTGGCATGGTGGAAAGCGTGTGCACGTGTCCCTGCGTGAGCCTGTGTGTGTGTGTGTGTGTGTGTGTGTGTGTGTGTGTGTTTGTGTGTGTTCTTGTGCAGGCGACCCCCTGGTGTACATGGGTGTGCAGGAGGGTAGGCAGATGCAGACTGGATTCTATATATCCAGTATTCAGAAAGTCAAATGCCTTTTGTTTCCCTGTACACTGGTTTGTTCTTTCACTATTTGGGGTCTCTGTTTCTCTCCCTCTTTTTTTTTTTTATCATAACAGAAGGCAAAGAAAAAGAGAACAGCAACTTCGGGGTCATGCTCTAGTGTTTGGGCAGATGGAAGGGAGCTGCTTTGCCTTGGGGCAGGGTGGTTGTAATGAAGTGGCCTGTCAGTCTGTAAATAGTGAGGGTCATCTCTTCCATGTGATGGAGGGTATCGCATTGCAGTGAAAATGGAAATGTCAATAAAATTAATCTGCCAGCTCTTTGCTGTGGTTTTTCTGCTTCTCTGGTCAAAGAAGGTTGAGGGTGTTTTCTGCGAGAAAGGAAAAGAACAGGTACAGGGAAGCCCACAGAGCAGATCTCAAGTTAGAAGGCCAGTGACCCAGCGGGCAGGAAGTCTGTGTTGTCGCACAGTCCAGGAGTCGGGGAGTGGGTCTGGCAATGAGCTGGTGGATCTATAGCATTCCTCGGGAAGCTCCAGAGCGTCCAGCTCAGGCTACATTGAGCACAGAGTTTATTGTTTTAGGCTTTCTTGGACAAGGTTTTTACTTAGCATGGGATTTATGGCATTTACTGCTAATGAATGTCTATTCTTAAATTACAAAAACCCCCATCTCAGCGCAATTCCCAGATGTCCTTCCAGGACCCTGGCTTCTTAAACACCAGCAGGGAGCATAAACTCTCCACTTCTCTGTTTTCCTCTTTCGTGTGGCTCCAGGCTAATGATGTGCAAGGAAAACACAGCCATCTATAAAGCCCCAGTGCTGTCCCCGTATTCTTCATTTATTTTGCATTTGATTATGCCACAAGTCGGATCTTGTTTCTTTCCTTTTTTTAAAGTTATTAGTTCAAATATTAATGTAGGGATATGGCATATATTGCTGCTCTTGATTGATGCCTTCCCAAAAACAGGAAGACGTGCTCGTATGAATTTTAAGAAAGTAGGGGTCCTGCAATGCCTTGCCAGAAGAGTTTTTCAGATACATAATTTAGATGCCCTCCAGGCAGGCTTTCAAGGCATTTTTGCCGGAGGGCAAGAAAAAATAACTATGACTGTTAAAAGTAAATGATTTTTGCTAATGCACAATTAATGCCAGAGAAAAGCACAGAAGAGAAAGATGTTGATAGAAACTTCTGATTAAGTGAGCACCCTACCTTGATGTGTATCTTTTTCCCCCCTCATGATAATGATCAGTGGTGCAGAGAGCTAAAAGTTTTCATGTCATGCAAATGCTGAGTGCAGGGTCATATGAGGAGTGTGCGAATGTGCGTGCTTAGGAGGTGACAGTTCTAGGAGGGGCTGAGCAGGCAGTGCGTTATGTGCAATCAACAGTGACACAGTTACTGTCACCTATGCAGGCAGCCTAGAATATATAGACTACAGAACATTTAACTTGATTACCCTACAGTATGTGTTCACTCTGGGCATGGGGATGCATTTCCACCGAATAGGTTTTCTGATGGCGGTTTTCCCACATTGGATTCCATAATTGACAAAGAGCTACTGCACTGTGTCAAGCACACAATTATAATTGAATTAATGATATGGGCGAGTGTGAGACACACAAAATTAACATTTGAAGAGGCCTGGTTTAATTTTGTCTTTTACATATTTGTGTCTCCAATTATACTTTAATGAAAGAGAATATACCCGCTTAATGGATTTCTTTCAACAAGCTTAGCTGAGCTCGTCATTAGCCGCACATTGTTGTTGGCACCCTTACTATGTTTTCTCTAATGCGTTTTCATTTCTTCCTACTAGGGGACGGTTTAGACAACAGTGTAGCTTCACCTGGTACGGGTGACGATGACGATCCAGACAAGGACAAAAAACGCCAGAAGAAAAGAGGCATTTTCCCCAAAGTAGCAACAAATATCATGAGAGCGTGGCTCTTCCAGCATCTCACAGTAAGTCACAATGAGAGAGAGAGAGAGAAAGAAAAGTTTTTGTTGTTTTGCTAAGTTCTTCTAGCGAATTGCATGATTAGTTTAAAAATTAAGAGTGCCTGTTTTTCTTGAAATCTGATGACCAACAAAACAGTTCAAGTGTTATCAATATTACCATGCAAACATCATCCTCCAGTAGGTAGCAGGGTTTCATTTTAAGAGGCCAGCAGTGGACCTTACTCAAAGTGGTCAGAGATCCTAAACAGTATATATGAGTAAATGTGTGTTTTTTTGCTGAATGATATGAGAGAAACCTCAGATAATGCAACCACAACTAAAGGAAACGGCTGGAAGGAGCTCACAAATCCATAAACACTGCTGATTATTAACAAAAGCCGTCTCTTCCAGGAGGCAAAAAAAAAAAAAAAAGTATCTTGCCACATGCATGTCCAAGCTCACAGTATCAGGTGCAGCTTTCCTTGCTGAAGCAGTTTACAAACATGTCTTGTATTAATGACAAATGCTGAAGGGTTATAGGTACTATAATGCCTTTGTTTGTAAGGTGGAAATTAAAGATTTTTTTTTTTTTTTTTTTTTTGCTGTTCAAGTCCATTATCTTAAGAACTAACCCTGTTCACTTCCGGGAGAGGATTAACCATGTGCAACACTTCTAAAGTAACAATTTATCTTTATCCTCCTGTTTGAAATGGGTTTTATGTGTCAGTATATACTGTTGACTCGAAGACTCTCATGACAAAAAAAAAAATGACAATATACTTTTACAGAGGAACTAGGAATGCTTACATTTTATTGTCCACTTGGAAATTCTGAGAAAATGGTAAAAATTTCAGAGGATGCTTCTTGACATGATATTGTTTTCAGACCATTCTGTTTCGGCTAATGCTTAAAAACAGAGGAGCATGTTGGAAGCTGAAGGTCTTTGATTATCCAACTTGTGTGTCGCCATGCTGAATGACATTAGTTACAGTGTCATGGGTCCAGCACAAGGTTCCACTTTTATTTATGATGGTGGCTGCTGATCTGCTCTTCTCACCGGAGCTGCAGAGGGCAAGGGGTGGTGCGGTGGTGAGGAGGGAAAAGTGATAGATTCACATTCCTAAATCGGCCATTTTGATGTAAGGACATTAGTAGCAAACTAAGGTGTATCGATCTGGCCTGTGGTGTCAGGATTAGCTGGGAGAACCAACGAGGCTGCCGTGGTAGTGGTTATTCTTGCCTTGCAGCTATGGCCATTTCAAAGGTCAGGGCCCTGCACAACTCGGCTCAGAGGAATTAGACAGAACATGCGGTCTCTGGGCTGATTACTTAACCAAAGACAAAATAATGAGTCCTAAGCAAATACTGACTAATTGAAAGGGCTGTAAATCCATTACATATTGGTCAGGGATAATCAGGAGTATTTAATCACTTTTATCTATTCAGGAGCACTGAAGCTGCAACAGCAAAGCCCTGAACCTTGCCATGTGGTTATTATTCTCATCATTATCAAAATTACTTCACAGCTGTTCTTTGCTACATCACCTCAGCTGGAGATTTACTAACCTGTAAAATGTTTTTAATTTGGAAGTCGAGTGAGTGTGAGGGGAGGGTTTTCTCATTTTTAACCCGAGGTTTGTTTGGTTAGAGTAGCAACTAAGACAGACGGGGTAGCCGCCTATGGCAGACGGGCTGCTTTCTCCTGACCAGCTCACCTGGCTGCTTTCCTCCCCCCCTGTCCTCTGTCATGCTCTGCTTTTACTGGTCGAAAATAAAGACTTGGACAGTTGCTTTTCCAAGCAAACACCTGCATGTGTTTTCAGCCTCTGTGTCATCCAAACCAATGTCACAGAATCTCGGAACCTAGAGGATTTGGCTGCTGTGTTTACCAGGGAGGAAACTGAGACCCAGAAAGGGAAGCAACCAGCTGAAGGTCAAGCTGAGTCCAGGACCCAAGCCTTCCGAGTCACCACCTCCTGTATTTTTTTCACCATGTTATGATGACTTTGCTAAACTCATTATCATCTTTAGCAGTTGCATAGAAATCTCACAGTCTCTGCCATCCAAACACTCAGATTCAGAGGTGGGAAATATGGAGAAGCCGAGTGCTGTTTTCTTTACTTGATTTTAAAACTTCCTGTTCCCCCAGCCTTTCTGCCCATATTCCGTGGGTTGATTCTCACGTGGAAGTGTCAGGAGCCTCGGTAGTTTTCTTGCCTTGCCCCGAAAAGCTCAGATCTCCTATCTCCTTGTTGGGCAATGTGCCACCATGCACTGTGGCCACTGGCTGAGAATCGTGGGTGACCAAGGATTCCAGGGCATTTGGTTCTATTGTACTGGGAACTAACTGTAAGAAGTTATCCTCACCCCAGTAGAGCATTCATCTAGTTAAATGTGTACAAGGCTTTGTGCAGAATTCTCTGTTCAACTAAAGTGTTTAATGAATGCCTATCCTTGGGGTGGGGAGAAGACTCAAATAACCAGAGCCCGGGAATCAAGAAACCTGCATTTCAAGTTCAGTTTGCCCCTGTAAAGGCTGATGAATCTCTGTTAAGTCCAATGAGTTCTCTGAACCTTCGTCTTCCCTGTTTTCCAAAAGAGAGGGACACATTGCAGCATCTGTAGCCTCCTTTCCTTGTTCCTACATTCTGGTGCTGCTCAGGGACATTAAGTTAGAGCCAGGCTCTGCCTCAGCCTCTATCCCCCTTTCCTCTCCCCTTCCTCCACTTTACTGTTCACTAAGTGCTTTATTTTCTCTTCCCCATGGCCTTCTTTCACAACTTGGCCCCTTGCTTACTTTCTCCCACTGGTCTTGTCTCCCATCCTCCTTATCTTTTCTGCATCTCCCTTGTATCTTAAGGGAATTCTCCCCCTGTTTCTCTTTGAAAATGTTTTCCCTCTTCATTCACACTTTACTCCCACCGGAGAGAAGAGGTTCAGTAACTTTGATGAGGATGGTCCTGTAAAACTTTTACTTTCCAATCTTTAATGAGCTCAAAGATTTACTCAGCTGTAATTCTGAGCTCAGAAACCAAGAATAGAGAGCCCTAACTAGCGACATGTTAATTTAGACTTCTTTTCTTACATGCACTAACAGGCATGAGGAAGTCCTTGGAAATAGAGATGCCCCAGTATATTTTTCTGTCATTTAATTAATTTCAACTTTCAAAGTGAAATGTTGGCTAGAGCTCACTGAAAATAGATGTAGCCTAAATTATTATTTCATGTAAATTTCTTTACAAGTGCATGATTCAATGTGCATTCCTCCATTATTAGTCTCTTTAACATTATTTCAAACTGGTTTGTTCCCTTTTGTGCAGTATGTCCTGTTCTTGTATTACAATAATCCCCGATGTACCCTTTTTTCTTTCTTTTTTAAAAAAGAAGCTAATTGAATTATCTCATTATTTTAATTTGTTAAGCAAATGTATTTTGCATCTCAGGATGTGTTCTTAAAGAAGGGGGCTGCTGAGGCTTTGCCCCCTGAATGGGCCATTGGCCCATTTTGACATTCATGCATTCATTAACTAGTAGAACATAAAAGAACTCTGGTTGTATTTTTTTTTTTCCAAACACCCAACCAGCATGGAGCAACTTTTTCCAATAAGCCACAGGGGTCTCTCTACATATGTTCTCAACTGCAAGCTATTGTCACCTATTCTGAATACCTCAAAAGGCCCAGAAGGGAAAAAAGCCCACCTCAACAAAGGCCAACTGTAGCAATTGTTAAGTCTTAGTCTCAATATGACAAAAATCATTAACCTTCGTTTTTTCTTGGAAGAACAAATTCCACTACAACTGTAACAGTTAAAACAATCTCTGAAATTCCTGTGTACTACCAACTTTAGGGGGAAAAGGGTAACCAATGTTGATAACTGGTTACAATGAAGAAAATATTTAAATTAAATCCAAAGTGGAATTTTAAAACCTCAAGCTATTTGATGAATTAGAGAGTTTCCATGTTCAGAGTCAAACACTTTGAATTGGCTTCCTCTGAGGTTCCATAATTACTTTATAGTTTCTAACCACCTATTTCCAGAATATCTTAATAAAAAAAAAAACTCACAATAATTTTTAGGAAATAAACTCATAAATTTTTTTTTTTTTTTTTTGGAAATTCAACTAACAAAGATGTTGTACTTACATTACTCTCTTCCATTGGTCAATGGCTCTGCCTGGCTGCTCTGGCTAAGAAATACAGAGAAAACTGGAGAAAAATCTATTAGAAATTTATGTGCTTTTCTAGAAAGGCCTCAATGGCAAAAAAAAAAAAAAATCAAATTGTAGGAAAGTATATTCCTTTTGCTAACACATTGGAGATTATGATATCATAAAAGTAAGCCTGCCATTACAACTATTTTTATTTGACTTCAAAGATAGTCAAAGAAAGAAACAGCAATAATACCTAGGCTGACAGTTTATTTATAACCATGAAGAACTCCTCCCCACCAAGAAGCCCTCATTGATCCCACTTGGGCTCTCAGGCACACTTTGAGAGCCCCCCTGGTTGTGTTGCAGAGAGCATACTTGATTATGGAAGAAGAATAGGAAGTGCTCACACCCAAAGACCACACTGGCTCCCACCAGTTTTTAACTAAAGGTCTTATTTGAAAACACAGGGATAAAACTCATCTGTTGAAGATGTGTGTACTGAATCAGAAGAAAGTTTTACTTAAATGTGACATAACATCATGCAGCCTTCTTAAAATCGCAGGTTGTAGACACTGTGCCCTTTGTCTGTGGCAAAATGCTTTGCCCCTCTCCATATCTGTAGGTGTGGGAAAGATAAATGAAGCCTGCCACTCAATTTTCACTTATTTCATGCCTTACCTATTAGAATGTGTTTCATGAGATTTGGTAAAGGTCTGAGTTTGGTAATAAAAATATGTTTTAACATACATCATCCTTCTGAGTCAGTGTTCCCAAGTTATGAGTAAATACAGTTGTGTCTTGCTTTAGAGAAACATATCTCTTCAGTGAGTTCATCAAGATCTTATTACAGCAACATTAGTTATCTCCAATTTGTTATTGCACTGTATGTGTGAACATACATGCACACACATGTGTGCACAGAGGGAGAAAAGGAAGGAGGGAGGGAGATAGACTAATTTTGCTTCTTAACTATTTCTTTTCTTTTTTTTAGTGAGAGAGAGAGAGAATTTTTTAATATTTATTTTTTAGTTTTCGGTGGACACAACATCTTTATTTTATTTTTATGTGGTGCTGAGGATTGAACCCAGCGCCGCACGTGTGCCAGGCGAGCGTGCTACCGCTTGAGCCACATCCCCAGCCCTTAACTATTTCTTTTCATCTTGAACAGATCCTGATGGATTCTTTTCTTAAATGAGGGAGTGGAATGTTTAGGTTGAGAGCACAGGGTGTGGAATGTGCAATATAGCAAATTTTTTATTTTAAGACATATTTTCCATATCTGTGCAATGGGGATAATTCTAGACACACCTAATAGAGTTATTATGGGGTTAAATGAGATACTCATGTACTTAATATAAAGTAACTACAATTCTTGGTTTAATCTAGTCATATGGCTAGCAAGAAGCATTGCTTCGTGGACAGGGACATCGAAGTTACTACATCCTTTCCTGGCACTGTATGAGACAGGGAGACAAATAAGTCCCCAACACCCGCTAGTAGGAGAGAACATGGTCTAAACCTCACTTCCTAAAAGCTGAATCAACATTTTCTGGCAGCTTGTGGATGCTAGGTGAGAGCATCCTGGAGTCCTGGTATCAATCAGAAACAGAGTATCCTGGTGGGCCTTCTGGGATGGAGTGGGAGGTGGAGAAGAAACTGGTGATGGAGTAGTTATGAATGCCTCAGCTGGACCTTGGTTTAGTAGAGAAAGCTCCTTTCACCCTTTGGGTTCCTGTCAATGAAATATAGACTTGCCTGCTTCCTCAGAGTGTTCAAGTCTAGACTCTCTGAGAGACACTGTGGAATGAATTTCAGAAAGCTGGGGTGGGGGCACTGACTGTGAAATTAGACCTGGGTTTGGGCTCTCTGGTCTTGGGTAAGTCATTCAGTCTTTCTGAATCTGTTTCTTACCTTCAAAATGAAAATAGTAAATATCTGCCCTACCTACTGGTGGGATTGCTGTGTGGCTCCAAAGATAGTCAGTTGGTATGCTCCAACATGCTGCACAGATTCAAGTATTTTGGAATTTTGATTGCGTGCTTGGTTTTCCAGCTGCTGGAGGCCTCTGGTGTCTCATAGACACTGGTGAGGTTAAATGCATAGAACTGCCCACCTCATTTATCCTATGCCAATATCTGTACTTGTCCATTTCCAAAAGCATATCCATGAGAACACTGTGACTATTTTATCAGTAGACATCTTTTTAAAGACCTTGAATAACGGGTTAACTTAATCAGTATTTCCTGGATACTAGTTATTTCTACTAGAAAATTAGTGCCTCCATGATTCAGAGATTGGTCTACTTAAAAACTAATAGCTATGGGCCAAATTCATACCAAATATGAAATGCTGGCCTTATTTATACAGTGAGAGACGAGATGGGCTTTCTCATATTCAGAGATGCAAATGTGCACAGAATACAAGGGAGGCTCACAGGCTGAGGAATCCTAATGTGGATGCACATGCAGAACACAGCTGAAACACACCAGCAAAGAGGGAGCTTCCCTCTCACACGCAGCAGAGTAAGGCTGCCCCTCACCCGAGCCCTCACATTGTTTTCCTGCTTGCCAGGAGAAAACATCTGTGAGTTATTTGAATGGAACCTTATACTGGAGATCACTTGAATTGGTGTCATCCCTGTTTAATTTCAGGAAATGATGTCACAATGCATTAAATAACAATGCTGGGTGATTTATTTTCCCGTGGACATGCTGTCCTAAGCATTCCTCTTCTCTTGCAATGTTTCCAATTAACTGTAAGCTTGAGTGTTCTTCCTATTTCATAATGATTTTGAGGGGTGGGGGCAGGAGATTGGGGTGGGAAGAGGAATAATTTCTGAGGTTGCTGAGGTTCAGAGCTAATGGCACATCCATCATGTGCTTATTGGGACAGGAGAGTACTAAAAGTCCGGGTTGTGATCACCAGTGGCAACCTGCAATAGTGTTGTTTGGCTGTAAAGAATGTCTGAGAAAGAAAGCCTGCATGTTCTGGTGCTAGCTGTCTCCAGAGCCTCTAGATAATTCTAATAGCGACCTTCATACTGTAGCTTCTGCCTTTATTAAAGTTTCTATGCACTCCCTTCTTCAGTAAAGAATAGAGGACATAAGTCAATTCTGTGTACCATCTGTCGGCGTTTTTACAATTTCTCAAATTAAAGAGACAGGCCAAGAAATTTAATGTTGTGTTGAATCCTAGAAACTCTTCTAGAAGAAAGAATACCGCAACTGAATTGACTCTGTGTGAGGGGAACATTGGAAGCTTCTGTGTCATAACCTTTGACTTGTAGTTCCAATTTGGTATTTAGAATTGGATCATGAGAGCTTCTGCAGAGGGGAGACTGAGGGTTTGGGATTCAGCAGCCTTTGTTCACATGGGTGCTGACTGACATTGAGGCAATGTCAATGGTGAGGTGGTGGTACAATGGCTTTTCATGGGGGTGAGGAGGTACACGATGTCCCCTATGCAAAAGCATTTCAGGACACAATATTTTGATGTACCTCAGACAGTCCAGATTAGAAAAAAGTTTACCTGAGATATGCTAAGAAAATTAACTCCCAGATTGTGAGCTGCTAACTGACAGTCATTAAAAAAAAAATAGTCAATGACTATTAGGCAGGGCAGAGGGTTTTTAGGGCACTTAAAGTACACTGTATGATATTATAATGGTGGATACATGTCATTATACATTTGTCCAAACCTGTAGAATGTACACCGTCAAAAATGAACCCTAATGTTAACTGTGAACTCTGGGTGATAATGATGTGTCAGCAGAGTTTCATTTTTATTGTAATATATGTACCACTGTGATGGGGAATGATAAGGGGGTGGGTATACTGGAGGCAGAGGCAAGATGTATGTGGGGAAATCTCTGTACCTTCCTCCCAATTTTGCTGAGAACCTAAAACTAATCTAAAAAATGAAGCCTATTTTAAAAAATAAGTAATTGAGAGGATTGAAGGATGAAATGCTTACTAAATATCATTAAAAAGAAGCAAAAGTAATTATTAGCTCAAAGTTTATCACCCATTTTTATAAAACATCACTTGAATTATAATTGTTTAGAAATAAGTGGAAGAATTCAAGGAGATGGGGAATTCAGGACCCTTGAATAAAGGAAAATAGAAGGCATGTGCATATGTGAATATTCAGCTCTTTAAAATTCTAAGAATAGAGTACCATTAAATTCTGTTTAGTGAAACCCCTGAATATTCATTCAAATCATAGGAAAACTTTTCCATTTCTTCATTCCACATGACCACCGTTTTCAAGAGTGTTTTGTGAAGAAGTAGAATTATTAGAAATTAGAGGCCAGGTTTCCTGGGCTATGACAGCAGTGACTATCCTTCAGCTTTGTGGCAGGACAGGGTCATAAAGTGATCTTATTTGTTCAGGATCAATTTTGAGTTTACAGACTGTTACTGCACAGATTTTCAGAGGACTCCTGGAAGTCCTGCCTTCTCTGAACTGTAGTCTGTTTTTGCAATTTGGAACAGATTATGAAGTGTAAAGATGATATCCAGCCCTACTGCTCCTGTTAAGAAATACAGACTTGGGTAGGAAGCATTAGGTTGGTTGAATGGAATTTGCCTTATTACGTTTATGTGCTGCGTGCCACTTTTTAAATTGATTGGCAGCAGTTGTTTACAATACGCAAAGTAATCACTGGCACCCTTTAAAGGTGTATTATCCTTTTAAAATATAATAGTAATGCCATTTTCATGCTTTTACATTTGCTATTCATATTTTGAATTGCCAAGTCCCAAATTTGCCAGCTAATTTAAGTTGTCTTTATCTAATCGTAGATAAGTTGTCAAGTCACAATATAATGGCAGATAATTTTTTGTAAACTATAGTTTCACTTCTTGGTTATAATAGATAACACAAATATTTGTTGAATCTGACTTGAGTGTCCACAAAAAAAATTTACAACTCAACAGATTATTGTTATGGGATACTGGGATGACAGAAAATGAAGATATATTATTACTTAGCTATTCTGAGCATTATAGGACATTAACATGGGCCAACAACCAGCCCTTTTCCAATCATTGCCCCAAATTTGCTGAAATCTGATTTGCCTAACAAAATTAGATAATGAATATACACTCCTGCTAATCTCTGCACCAAATCTTGTTGATACTCTTAATTTCAATACCACAGTTATCTTATTATAATATGACTGTCTAGATTTTTTTCTTTTCTTTGCAGTACTCCCCTACTGTTGTAAATAAACCAGAATTAGTTTTGGCTTGAAAATATGTAGCAATTTCATAAGTAATTATTTAGAAAGGGATTCTCCCATGACTTTGGTCATACTACAACAGTAAAATTAAAATGGCTTATTTCTTTTTGTAGAATATATGGTGTGACTCTGTCACAAGCTGACAATAAATAACCCAAGTGTTCTGGGGGTGGTGCTACTCTGGTCTTTTAAAAAGAAAAAGGTTTTTTTTTTTTTTTTAAATCAATAGATGAGATGAATGCTGGATTATTCCCTGTAGGTTTGGAGACACGTTGGAACTCTCTATAAAAGCAGTCTTATTTTTTTCCCTATGGTGAAAAGTTATAGGTTCCATTTCAGTGTTTCAAGATACCTGCAGGCAGCTCATGAGTTGTTACACTTGTTTTAAGCCCTGCCTCACAGTGGATTTTTTTAAAAAGTGCTAAGGGAGAATGGAAATATGGGGTCATTATTAGTCAATTATAGGCTCAGTTTTTGCATTAGTTTCTGCAAAGCCTAAGTTGAGAGCTGTGTGGCAAAATCTCACTGATTATTTGATAGCTCTTTGATAAAGACCACTCTTATAGCTTAATCCCAAAGCTTTTATGTTCACTGGTGAACTGTTTAAGTGATTATCAAATATGACTGTGTTCCCATGCAGGCATCAGGTTTTTGTATGTTTGTTTATTTTTCCCTGAGGAACTGAAGGTTGAACCCAGGGTTTCACATATACTAGGCAAGTGCTCCACCACTGAGCTACATCCCTGGCTCAAGGTATCAATTTTCAGATGGCTTCCCGTGCCCATCTGAGAAATATATATATATATATATATACACTTTTTTATAGATGTACAATTATATATATATTACTCTTGTTGATGGCGATCCCAAACATCCCCACGCTTGTTTGAAAAGACTGTATAATCAGTTAAATAAAAGCAGTAAATTCTCATGAATCTATGGTTGAACCATTTTGGAATAGATAATGGATATGTTTATATTTTTAAAAACTAGTGATTTTGTATCTTCAGATAATGAGGACAACCTGTTAATTCTATGTGTTTACCAAAACAATCACTTCAGGACACAGTGAAATAAATACTGTGTATAAGGCTATATATCAGAGAGGGAGTGGGTTAAGGCTCAGCTCAGCTTTTTGCTCTTGGGCAAATCATTAGATTTCAGTGCCTGTTTTCTCACTTCATTGTTTTGAGGGTTAGCTGAGATTAGACATATTCTCTTGGAAAAGGGTAAAATAATAGACTATTATAAAATGATATCCATGAATGTTTCCATATAATGTACTGGAATAATGAATTTGCTTTATCTTAACTCTATGAAACTTGGACTTAGGTATGGGTGAAACACTCATCAAAGAAAAAATATTGTGTGCTTGTGTCTTCTGATCTAAGACTGGAATGGAAATCAAATCCTATAGATAGCATGATGTGTAGAAGAAGAAAGGCAAAGACCTTAGGGACCACTCATACTGTGTCATAGCTTCAGTGGTAACATGAGTCAAGGTAATTTGTAAAAATGTACACACTCAAACTGAAGAGAAAAAAAAATAGGTGACAGCAAACTACCCTTGTAATAAACTCATTCTCAGTGATGTTAATATAGCTTTGGAACAAACTGTAAGGTGATTTGTACATCTTTGTCCATAAGCTCTTCATCCTGAGAATTGACTGGTCCACCAGCCTGCACTATTCATTCTGGCCAAGCTGGTGGAAAGAACAGCTTCATGTCTCTAAACTGGCTGTCCTGTTGGCCTGCTCTAAGCAAGGTGAAAGGACTCCTGTGCCAGAGGCAGAATTATCTCATTGCAGTAAGAAACTGGTGGCATAATTTTTTTTTCTCTGAAGATAGTTTTGATCTGAATCAGGCTTTCTATGATTCTCCACCTAGAGGTTTTCAGATTTTATAGCTCTTGAGGCAGACTCTGTTTCAGCTAAAGCATATAATATGAATGAGAGAAGAGCAAAGAAAGCTTTGAAAGGTATATTGAGGCCTCAGGTTTGGACACATTAGGTTTATGTTTAAATGGGAGAACTTCTGTGGAAGTTGGAAATTGATTGCCTGACAGTTTGAAAGCTGGGCTGATTTTTGTAGAAGTCATGTTTTGTATACCATTGATTAAGGTTAGTAAGGGAGAGAGTACAGAGAAAGAAGCCAGTTAGTCTTCCTAAGACTACATTGAAGAGTAGGGAGAGAAATTAATGACCAGAAATAAAGACATCAGACCAAATATAATCAAATCATGTGAGGAGGAAAGGAGTTTCAAAGCAGGGGAAGTTGATTGTATAGAAAGATCAAGGACAAGGATGACTAAAAATAAGCCTTTCAATTTGGCACTTAGGGGTCATGGTCTACCTTTGAATTCTGCAGCCTGATGAATGAGTTGGCAAAGTTGGAAGGGAACAAAAGAAGAATAGAAGACAGAGCATTGTGGTAGCAGAGGGCTTTCCAGCAATGGGGTATGAGGTTCAAAAAGCAGAAGAGAGGGATCCAAGGGGAGAGATTGAAGTGTGGGTTTAGGGAACAGAAAGAATGACAGTGGATAATGTAAGGTAGGAAGGAAGAAGGTAAAGTCAAAACCCTGTTGAAATTGTACATTGGAGACAGAAGCATTTTTACAGATGGGAGGATCACTGATGAAATTCAGGAAAGGGCTCCTCTAGGAGCATGACTGGGACCAGTGGAGAGTATGGTGGAAATGAATGAGGAGCAAAGTGCCCATGGTGGAATGAACTCTCCACAGCCTTGCATCCTTTTTAAGGCCATGTGTATCAACCCAGAAACAAGAGGGACAAGAGCAAATAACAGGTCAACACAAATCTAGATAGACTGGAAGGGAGGAGAGGAGAGAGGGCATGGGGGCAGGAAGGATGATGGAATGAGATGGACATCATTACTCTAGGAACATGTTTGACTGCACATGTGGTACAACTCTACATCCTGTACAACTAGAGAAATGAAAAGTTGTGCTCTGTTTGTGTGCAGTGAATTGAAATGCATTCAGCTGACATGTATAACTATTTAGAACAAATTTTAAAAATATATATATTAAACCTGTATAGATAACATGTGGTAAAGGGATGGAGTTAGAAAAGTATTGAAATGGTGGGCTGGTAAACAAAAATTTCAGTGAGATATTCTTTTCTGGTATCAAGACAGAAAAACAATCCTACAGTTCATCTGAATGATGAAGCAATCAAGAAAATTCAAGATGTTTCTGGAAAAGTGAGGGAGGTCTTGCACCAAGTGATAAAATATATTATAAAGTTAAATGATGTGGTACTAGGTAACCCAATAGACAAGATGGTCATTTGAATAATAAAAAATTCACAAATCAACTCATAGAAAAATGTTTTAGTTTAAAAGTACCACTTTAATTCAATTGGGGAAGAAAGAATAATTCAATAAATGGCTTTTGAATAATGACTTAACTAGTGTTTTAAAAAAATTAATCAATACTCTCCTTGAAAATAAGTTCCACATTTAACAATTTTTTAAGTGATGTGCCTATGTTTGTTTCATGTTTAGTGAAATCCTTTTGGAACATTAAAAAAGAACCATAAAGACAAATAATAATTGATTAATTTAAGTAAAACTAAAATTTAAGAGCTTTGGGATGTCACTAAAACACCATAAACAAAATAAAGACAAACATTCAACTGGAAAATATATGTGCAACATAATACAGACAAAGAATTAGTGCTCTTAATAAATAAAGCCTTGTACATATCAATAAGGAAAAAAAGTGAAATGGATAAAAAGGCAAAGACAAGTACATCCATTCAGAAAGGAAGAAGTACAGATGTCCAGGAAGCATTTCAAAAATGGTCCATGTCATTAGTAATCAAATAAATGTAAAATAAAATTATTACAGAATATTTTTACTTGCTAGAAATTAAGAATAATGTGTATGTGTGTATTTGTGTGCGTGGGTGGGTGTATTTATGTACATATATGTAATATTCATCATTATAATTTTGTCATAAAGAAATAGGAAATATACAGAAAAATTATGCAAAATTGTGTTTAAGGATATTATTATAATAATAAAATTCAAAAACACCTATATTACCTTCTTGTAAAGTAAAATATATATGATTATATTTGGCACAGAACACATGAGTAATTATCTTTGGGTTTGTGAGATCTGGGTGACATTTTGGCTTTTTGCATTTGAAATTTTCTATAAAATGTCTACTGTATGTACAATACAGGACAAGAAATTTGTTTTAACTAAAAACTGCTTGGTGCCAGGCAAATATAGCAGGGTAGTTTACTGGGAGCCCACTCACAGGTTGCAAGTCCAGGTGAAGAATAGAGAGTCAAGGAGGGAGAGTTTTAGGATCTGTGATCTTGGAAGTGCAGCATCTCTGCTCAGTTCTCGGGCTGGCAATGTACAATGGATGGCACTGGCATTAAGAGAAGCAAGATATTACAAAGGTGTTTGTCCAATGGACTCCTGCAAAAGTGAGGACAAGCCGCCGTGGGGTGGAGTGGAACATTCTAGTGCACGCTGAAATTGCAGGGGAAGTGGGAACGGCTGAGAGGGTGACATTCTTGTGGCGACAGTAGATGGAGAGGAACTGCAACAAATGCTGTGGACTTCTTGAGAAAGGTGACTGGAAGATCTCAGGTGAGACCAGGGAGTCAGAGAGGAAAGAGAAGGGAGAACAGTGTGGCCTCTTGACTCTTGACTGGAGAGGAGGAAAAATGAGTGGCTTCAAGGGAAGAGTGTGTGAGTCTAGGCTGCCATAACAAAAGACCACCGAGTGTGACGCTTAAATAGCAAGGTGATCTTCCAAGAGATCAGGATGCTGAAAGTCTCAGGTCAAAGTATTTCTGGGTCAGTGTCTCGTGAGGGCTCTTTCCTGGGCTGAAGTCAGTCACCCTCCTTTCTACCCTTGCGTGATCTTCCTCTCATGAATGCAGGGAGACAGGGAAGGGATGCTTTCTTATCCTTTTCCCACAGGGCCATCAGTCCTCTGAGATTAGGATCCCATCCTATGGACTTCATTTAGCCTTTATTACTTTCTAAAAGCCCTGTTTTCAAATACAGATCTCCATGACTTATGATGTGATAGCCCAATAAACTTACCCAAAATTGAAAATAGCACCGGTTGAAAATGTACTTAATGCACCTAAACATCATGGCCAGAGAACACAGTGCACTGTAGAGTATCATTCGTTCCCTTGATAGTTATGTGGATGGCTGGAAGTTACAGCTCACTGCTACTACCCGCGTGGTGAGAAAGTATTGTTCTGCACGTTACTGGCCCAGAAATGGATTTGAAATTCAAAGTATGGTTCTACTGAGTGTGTCTCATTTTCACACCATGGTAAAGTTAAAAAAAAAGAAAAGAAAAAAATCATACATTAACTATTATAAGTTGAGGACCATCTGGACCAATTAGAGGTTAGGACCTCAGCACAAAAAAAAAAAAAATTGGCTTGGGGCGGTGGCAGCAATTCAATTCAGTTCATAGCAGAGAGTTTTTAGGGAATGATATTTGGGTAAGCAGAAGTCTCAAAAAGTCAAGGATATGCAATTGTGTATATGGAAAAAAATCAAAATTCTTTTGTTCTCCCCTCCCAGCCCCTGCCACCCCCATGATTTGTCAGGAGAGGGTAAGGGCAAAGGGACAAGTTAGCTCACAAAGTGGTAAAACAGAGCAGAAAGGCCAAAATACCAAGGTGATGCCTTCGGGATCAAGGGTGTTTGCTCCTCACAAGCGGTCACTGTCTGGGATACTGCCCTTCATCCAAGAAAAGAAACTAAAATAAAGCCCCTCCCAGGTTCTTCCAAAGCACCTGGTTGGAGGAAGAAAGGGGAGCAGAGAAGAGGCCGGGAGGACTACTCAGATGGCTAAAATAAACCACAAACTATTTGCGTTTCTCTGTGATCATGCGTAAGGTTTGTTTGATCTAGCTGTTTTTCCTTAGAGTTCAGTTTTACATATGTTTCAGCGCCCAACCAGCTTGTGTGTTTTCAGGATTTCTCTCTCTCTCTCTCTCTCTTCTTTCTCTTCCTTCTTCAGTTTTTAGACCAGGGGCGGGGAGGACTCAGGGAGCCGAGGAGGAGGCTCATTCTCTGGTTTGTCAGACGGTGCTCTTGACCCTTCCTCAGGACCTGTGATTAATACATGCTTTGTCGAGGAGACTTGGCAAACCCCGCGCTCCACAGGACTTGATTCATAATTCACAGCGAGCAGGAGGAGCAGGGTCTTTGTGGTGGCTTGTTTGCTCTTTGCCGCACAAAAAGCAATGCGTTCTGACCTTCACTGTTATCTAATCAGGAAGTAGACAGTCCTGGCGTGTAGTCGAGTCCTCCTAGGGCTCTCTACAACTGTAAATTATGTTCCAGCTCCCCGGATCTAGGGCATGCCACACTTTACATTACTATTGTGTATCTTAAAATAAACAGCATCGCAAGCTGTTTATTTTGGTGTTACTATGTATGCAATTTTAAAACAGTGGTTACTTAAACAAATGTCTGTGTTCCCACAGCACTTGAAAGCCAGTGTTTGCTCCTGTGGTTTTGGATTTTGCCACTTCTGTTTGGATTATATCTGAAATCCACTCTGTGAGCAATTGGAATGAACCAGCAGCACCTAAGACCAGGACCTGCGGTTGGGCCCTGCCCTCTGCCATGTGCAGCTGTCTTCCCCCTCCCCATACTTTCCTAACCCTCTATAGCTCCATAGGCACATGCTCAATTGGATATTTTGCTTTCTCTCTGGGCCTCTAAATTTATCCCTGTGAGTGAAGTAGAGAATCATTTATTTTAAGCTCCTGGATGCTGTGCAATTTAATTGAATAAGTGGTGTTGTACTGATTTTATAAAAAAAAATACTCTCTCAAATACTCATTTAAAATTGTCATCTGTATACTGTAGATAGAGCACATATTGTATTGACACAGTCTGGCCAAGATAAATGAGAACGAGGGAGCATGGTGTAGACAAAATAGATGCAAAAATACCAGCCAACCATTGGAGCTCGGTGTGGTGGTACATGCCTGTAATCCTAACTCCTGAGGAGGCTGAGGCAAGAAGATGACATGTTCAAGGACAGCCTGAGCAACTTAGTGAGACCTTGTGTTAAAATAAAATTAAGAAGGGTTGTGGATGTTGCTCAGTGGTAGAGCACTTCCCCAGCATGTACAAGGCCCTGGGTTCAATTCCTACTATGACACCAGTAAGTAAGTAAGTAAGTAAGTAAATAAATAAATAAATATTTGGACAATGACGGGTCCTTAAGCCTTTACTGAGCATGGAGTGAAATAGAAAGAGTATCTCAGTAGTTCATGCAAGACTTGTGTTCCAGTAGACTTTGGTTTGATTTACAGAAGGCTACTTGGTAACAGTGTCCTTTGGACAAATTTTTTTAACATTGCAAAGTCTTTATCTGTACAATGGGTAGAAGTGTCAAGGTAGGTGAGGGACCAGATAAATAGAATATGTAAAACAGTCTGAATGTTTGAACTTAATAATTACTCTTTCTCTTTCCCCTCCAGACCTCAACCCAAGACATAAATTATAGCTGTGGGTGGTCCGGGCATCGGCCTGTTGGCCTGAGGCTAGAGTTAATGTAGTGTGGACCAGCAGAGCCTGGCCTGCTGGTGATGTTTGGGATAGTCATTACCCAGAGTCTGCTGAACCTTCCAGGTGGGGCCACAGCACCCCTGCTTGCCATCTCTAACTTGGCCGCTTGGTTCTTTTGAGGTTTTACCTTATGTGTGCCTTAGTGCTTCAGATTAGTGAGGACAACAAACTGTAATCATCTTTTCATCTTGATAACATGTATTTCTTCTGTTGTACTGGTACATTTAAAGGCAGTTTTGGATTATTTTCTGGTTAATGAATGAATGGGTGAAACCTGTTTGGATTCTTGGATATTTCAAGAAGCCTAACTCCTGGTTTTAGTCATTGCCAGACTAAAATTAGCCTACATGAGTATAATTTTTATTCTCCTTGCTTAGTTGTGTAAATGAAACGGGAATTTGCATGTATCAAGATTGTATGTTTCCGACACATTTTGAAAAATTCAAATTATCAATTTGTTAGATTGAAATTGCACAATATATCTAAAACAGTAATGAGATGATGCCGGTTATTGGTGTGATAACCATGTCTCCCCTTCTTCTGAAGCACATGCTCGAGGTACTATGCTGTGAAAAAAGAGATAACCCATCCCTTGAATTATTTAGATACAGGCTAGATGCAGTTATTGTTTTTCATTGTTTTCTGTGACTCCAGGAAGATGACCATGCAAGATATTTTGAGTATTTAGATTTCATACTCCAAATATGAAGAAAATATTCTAGTGATCACAGTGATTGAAAGTTTGGAGAAGGCTTCAATGCCTCTTGTTAGTTGAGGGCAAGTCTTAACAACCTCAGTTTCTTCCTTTGTCAAATGGGAATAATTAATAGAGCTTCCTCCCAGGGCTAGCAGGATGGACAAAGGAGGTGATGCCTGGGCACAGCACTCATCACACTGCCTGCATGAATCACCGTGAGAGTCTGGCTCTTATCAGTATGTTGGCTCTTAAGGGGGGAAACATTTTTAAATTTCCATAATAATTTTGAAGGTGAAAAAAAAATGTAAAAATCTTGGTGTCATTTTCTCCCTTTTGTCCTAAACACTACAGAATCCCATTTCTCCTGATGATGTGAACCACAAAACACAAAAGAGGGGTGTGAGGTAGAAGTAAGTGGCACACCAAAAGACCGTAACTAGGTGATTTTCATTTTTATTCCTCAGAGGTAAGGGTCATGTTGTCCTCCATCCCTCACTGGCTGACTTGCCTCATCGCATCCTTCAATCTATTAGTAAAATAGCAGTTTTTTTCAATACTTTAATACTATTTTAAAGTCTGCTTACAGTCTTCCTAATAGTTGGACAGTCTGACCCACTTTCTGTACAGTGCATTCCTCCCAGTTTCAACCACTTCTCCTTTGCCTTCTCTTTGACTGTGACTTGACTGCCTGTGCATCCTTCCTCATACCTTTACTCTCTGCCGTGAGGAGTTCAAATAACTGTATTACTTTTCATTAATTTGCCTCCTTGGAATTGGGTCAAAATTCTTATGATTGGAGAAAGGGAAAGGGAATGGAATGTACATTCGCCCCAATAAAATTAGATGGCATAGTGACAACTGTGTGTTTGTTAAAAAGCAGTTAGCACAAATTAGAAATACTTCACAGCAGATGTGTTTTGCGAAAGGATATGCTAAAAAATTAAACAGAGAATACTTTCCGGTTATAATTTTAGAAAAATATTGTGCAATGAAGCAAATTTACAATTCATTTAAATCAACCTTTTTATAGAGTGTGTGCCTTCACGATAAAATTTTGACAATTCTGCAATTTGTTTCAGTGTTTCATTGAGGGGGTGGGAATCCATCTGCTAGTTATTTTGGGGGACACCATTACATCAATAAAAATGATTCCTAAGTCGTACACAGACTTCATTTTAAATTAACGTGTAGCTGTTTTAAGTAAAAGCGACTTAGTTAAAGACCAAAGTTTCTATCATATGTATAATAGTAAGGATTTCTCTTTCCTTTCTGTCAAGCCCAATCCCAGTGCTCTGTGTGCTCCTCAAGAACCTTTTGGGCTCTAGATTCCCCTCTACGTTTCTTATTCTTACTTCCTTGACCCCTTTGTGAGCTGCTGGAGGACATTATTTTTAAAGTTGCTACCGTTGATACAGTTGCTATTAATCACTGTCTGCCATGTTGTGACGCAGGTTTAATAACATCCCATTGAGTGGCTTTTGCAGGCTGGAGGCTTACCAACAGCACTGGCCTTTGATATTCGACTCACACCAGGAAAAAGAAAATGTAGAGTTAAAAAAAAAAAAACTGCAAATAGAAAAAAGAACAAAAACTGGAGAAAGAGTGAAATCAAAAACAGATAGCTTTCTGTGTGCAGCTTAGTTTGCCTTTGGAGCCGCGAAGCTATAAATCTCCGCAGTGTTTGAAAACTGAACACGAGACTGCTAAATTTATCATTCGTTCTTTGTTGTTTCAGGGAAGGTAAGAGCTAGCTGACTTGGCTAACTTTGGTTTCTTGCCCCTCTATCAATACCATTTCATTTTTTTTTAAAAAATTAAAACTAAAATATGTCTTTTTTACTGGATCAAAGAATACTGGGGGTTCCACCAATTGTTGAGCAAATATGGGGGAAAGGAGGACTGGCTTTGAGTCATCCATGTGCGGGGTGAGTGTATGATCTCTCCCTCTTTGTGGATGTGGGGATGAGGTGGTTTTCTTTCATTATAGAAATAAAGGGCACCTCCTGCTTATGTAGAATTTAAAAAGCATAGAAAAGAAAGTTCACTGCCATGAGTAATCTGGAGCCTGATGGAGCTGCAGAATTTCCCCTTTTGTCTGCACCAGTGTTCTATGTTGCACCGTACAGGAGAAAGGTAGAAAGCAAGCCTGCTACAGATGTGACTAGCTGTGAATATTCATGAGTGCCATTGCTCCTCCTTTCCTACAGCATCCAGGCCTTGTCTGATCTTCCTCTTGCACAGTTCCCAGATGCTCCCCCTGCCACCCGCCCCATACTTCCCCCACCTCAAATCTGCCCTCCCTGGCCAACCCTTGAACAAGGCTGCAGTTTATTTAGATAACAGCCTGGCATGATACAGTGATCAGTGGCCTCAGAAGTGTGTGTGTGTGTGTGTGTGTGTATGTGTGAATATACTCTTGCATCAAAACAAAGGGGGGGGAGAGAGAAAAAATGTTATTATCCACAGTTTTATGAATCCAACTCCCCTTAATGTTCATTATTTAAACCAGCAGCAATTACAAGTTCAAAGGGGTTTAGAGGGCCAGCAACCCGCATAATCACTGCCAAATTAAGCGGGACTCATTCGTCACAGGAGAGTACACCCTGAGCAGTGAATCATGCGTGCCGTGACAGGCTCTGATTTACATAAAGCAGAAATCTGTGCCCTCTGGGCTGCATGTTACTTCATCTCGGTAGCCCTGTGATAGGTGAATTTTCTCTTGGTATTAGGCAGTTGACACTGCCCCACCCGTGACATAGCATTGCACTTAAAGTCGACAACAGTTACTCACTTTAGTGTGTACGTGAGTTCAGATCAGATGCTGGACCATCCTTGATGTAAGTGAAATTTCTCATTCTGGAGAAGGAAAGACTCTCCCTAAAGTTTCTGGATTAAGTACTTGGGTGATTACAAAGAACAAGTTCTGTTGCATTTCCTTTTATCCCTATCTGTTCAGGTCTGTAGTTAAGATCAGGGATGTTGATAAGGAGGAAAACCCCTGTAGACCTGAGACCTGAGTGACCTAGGAGTGGAATCCCTTGAGGAATATCCCCAAAGGCCCTTTCCTGTTAGACATTTAGAGAGGTTCTGTTGGTGTCAAGGATTGAAGTAACCCCTGCTGTGGTGTTGGGCTCCAGGCTGCCAAACTTTAGAGAGTTTCTGATTGGGTAGAAAGGTCTTGGACTGAGAACTGTCTTTAGCCACTGAAATCTCTTGAGTCTCAGTGATTAAAAACTCCCAAATTGAATTCACATAGACGTGCAGTAGGATCAAAACAAAAGATACCAAAACAATGTATGTAGATTTTTATCTCCCATTTTTAGATGTTTCTGTCTTGTCCTTTAGGCAAAACTCTGTACTGTTTTGTTACTTCTTTTCTGTGTTTAGAAGATAGCTCATCTTTCATCTGTGGCTAAATCATCCTGGTATTGTGATGTCATTCCTCCATGCAGTCATTATCTCCTCCTCTTTTTTCAGATGCAGTGCTGTATCCACACTTAGGATTTGAAGTGTTTGGGCTTTGAGAATTAGGTTGGCAATTTGGGAGATTACCTATACTTACATATTCTTTTTCTGACTTTGAAGTGCAGATAAAGGTCTTGTGGTTTTGTCTCTTGTAACTGGATCCACACTCTACATGTATCAAAGCAATGTGGTTTTAAAAGTTCTTTGAAAGCACATCACAGTAGTTTTTGTTGTTGTTTGTTTTGTTTTTTTGTTTTGAGAAGGAGGTCTCACTGTGTTGCCCAGGCTGGCCTCAAACTCCTGAGCTCAAGTTAACCTCTGGCCTTAGCCTCCCAAGTGCTAGGATTACAGGCACTCTGCGCTGTGCCTGGCCTGATCACAGCTGGGTTGAAGCAATGTGATGAAATGGACCAGAGGCACCCTTCAAGTTTTCCTGGTGTTCCACAGGGGCTGACCTTATAGGCCTACCACTCAAAGTCTTCCAAGATTTCACTTGTACTTCAGCCTCTGGACAACTTGTCCTGCCTGGCTACTTTCCAGTGTCTTTTTCTCTAAAATTCTTCTAAGTGGAGATTTGAGGTGCTCAAATGTTAAGTTATAGGTCTGCTATCTCTAGTGCTGGAGGTGTACTCTATGCAACATGTTTACGTGGGAACCAGGGAGAGTGGGGAACCTCAATGCCAGTTTACTTCACCTGAGTGACCCAGTGTTAACCAGGTAAAGCAGGTACAAGGCATTTTGCTTCCCTTTAGCTTTGTCCTTTGTAAAATGAAGATACTCATGTCTATCTTTCCTAACCGTGAATTATAAGAAGTGGTAGTTGTTATTTTTAGTCCATTGCCAAAGCTCAACCTGTTCAAGTTTTCTACAATTTTCTTTATTCTTCTTCTGCCTTTGTTCCTCTAGAGCTCATCTCTATTCCCCAGTTGGAAGATCTTTTCTCTCACCTTTATTCAGGCTTTATTCTTATGTCCTGGCTGAGCCTTGCAATAAGGTGCCGTCTGGCATCCTTAGAAGCAAGATTCCACTGAACTCAAGGAAATCTTCCAACCAACTGCCTTCCTCCCACCACACCCCCAGTGTTACAGTGAAGAAGAATCAACATTTTGACTTATATCCTCTTGTCCATGTCTTTCCTCTAGAACAAATCTTTCTTTTTTGTACTTAAGTAATTTCATGCCCTTTAAAACTCAAGTACCGTTGGATTTTTAGGGTCACTGAAATTGAGATATGTGTTTACAGAAGAAAAAGATTGGTGGACAAATTTATGCACTGTAATACAGCCCAGAAGTGCTGGAAAAGATGCCCTGAAGATAGAGCTTTCTAAACTTTCATATGTTCATCAGAAAAATAAATCAGTGGTCTGCAAATCCAAATAAGATTTATGAACAAACTACTTAAAGATGTGACCATAAAAAACTTAACATAATTAATTTGTATATACTAGGGCATTTTTTAGTGAGCAGACTGACAAAAATAGTCAAACTAATAATTTGTACAGCATGTTGATAAAAATATTTGTAGAACACACAACACATAGATGTACGCACACATACTCATTCTCACGCATGCATGTGCAGACAGACAAACTGTGATAAGGTAAGTGAAGGTTGTAGCTTTTTCTCAGTGAAATTCCTGGAACACTTTGATGAGAACACTTTTCCTGTGGAGCATTTTGTAACTGGCCTGTGGATAGGATGTGTGATTAGATTCTGAGGTTCAGTTAGTGGTAAAAACTTCAGTATTCTTCGTTTGCAAACAAATTGGGTATCTCTCCATTCAGATCCTGCGTAGCAGCCTGTAGTTTCTATCATGGCCATACCATTGGGAAAGGACCCAGGAATAGAAGGATGGCTTAATGATCAAATTTCACCTTCTTTGGTCCAGACTCTATAAAATCTTGCTGCTATATTGAGCCAAAGTACCCATCAATGTTCCTTTTATTGGACATGCTTCATATATCGTGATGAAATTATATGCATCCATAGAGGTTGTTAGGAAAAACTTAACATGCCACTGATGTGCAATGAAGGAAAGTTAATTGTGTAGATGCCACAAAACTGCATCAGTGAGTAGAGCCCTCTGTCAAGAGTATTAATCTGCCTTGAATAAAAACTGCTAAACAGGCTTGTAAGCAATAGCCTAAGGTAAAGCCTGGTATTAATAAACGTATGGCAATGAATCAAACCACAACTATCTTTATTCACATAGAGATCTATAGACTGTAAAACCACTGATAGATGCTGGTCTGTAAACATAATCCTCTTTCACATTGCTCACAGAATTTGAGTCAAATACAGTCATCAAAAATGCATGTCTCTCTTTAATCTCTATCATATTATCAGTAACAAACACTTTCATTAACTGATAAAACTAACACTTTTGAAAGCTGTCTATATAAATTTGTATTTTTAATAGTAATCTTTCTTTTTCTATTTGAAATGTCCTTGAGTAATTGTCCAGGGTAATTTCTGTCCTGGAAAATTTCAAGTCTAAATGACTAATATCCAAGCAACTTCTATGTAATTTAGCTGCACCTGAACTCAAGTCATTACTGAAGGTGAGAAACTGGGAAATCTCTGAGATTTGCATGACCAAAGTATGTGTGAAACTTAGATAGCTACTTTTAAAAGTTACGTCTCCAAATTTCATGTTTTTACTCTGTGTGATACAATAAATGGCCCTACCACTAAGTATGTAGACATATACATGGACCTATTTGTGTGTGTTCTCATCTAGAGACAGTCTATACACTAGCTGACATTTCAGGTACACACTAATTCAGTGTATCTGTTTCCCTGTCATGTCTCTGCAAGGAGCAGTTAGCTATTGGTTTGTTTTATTTGCAGAACAGTGAATAAACCCAAAGCTAAATAGAGGTAGGCAGGCAAGTGGAGAGATAGCAAAAAGGATGCTTTGTGAACTTGGGCCAGGTTTCTCATATGTTCTCCAAATCATTTTAAATGCAATTAATATTGTGAATTAGATTTTTTTAGGGTAAGGGAATTAGTGATACGATTATGAATTTGGAAGGAGAGAAAGCCAGATCAACTGTAAATGTCCCCCATTTAATTAGAAAAGTTCTTATGTTCATTTTAAACAAACTGATCCAAAGATCTCTGGAGATTCACCTAATATAATGTTTTCCAGAATTTTCCAGGCCACAGAAAACATGGGTTAGGGCACAATAAAAAACAGTATTTATCTTCCTTAACATATTTGAAATAGGTCATTAATTCAATGTTCTTATACACATTCTGCTTTTACTTTATTTTTTATTTTTAGTTGTAGTTGTTCACAATACCTTCATTTTGTTATTTATTTATTTATATGTGGTGCTGGGGATGAAACCCCATGCCTCCTGTGTGCTAGGCAAGGGCACTATCACTGAGCCACAACCTCAGCCCCTGCTCTTATTTGTTTTTAAATATTTTTAATTGTAGATGGACACAGTACCTTTCATGTATTTGTTTATTTTTATGTGATGCTGAGGATCCAACCCTGTGCCTTACACATGCGAGGCAAGGACTCTACCACTGAGCCACAACCCCAGCCCATCATTTAGCTTTTATCGAACAATTGCTGAATATAATGGAAGACAGTTAACAGACTCATTTATTTACCTACACCCATACATGCTCTATCTCTAGGTATCTGTATACAGACATTAGGATTAGGATTGCACTCACTCGTGTATTTTTGTACCCAGGCCAGTTTTTTTTTTTTTTTCAGACCTTCACTTTTTCGCCACTCGACCTTTGTCAATAGCAGACAGGGAAAGTGAGGAAACCTTTGAGTTTTCAAGCATAACTTTTTGAAGCCTCAAAAATGAGCAGAAAGCTAGTTAGAATAATTTTTCCACACTGGATACTTCAAAATAATTGAAACATAATTCCTTATTGCCATAAACTCACACCAAATGATATATTTCAAGACACTCTCATTGTCTTCATAGAATCTTTTGGGTGTTTCTCCAGCCGTATTTTCACATTTACACAACACTTAGGTATCCTGGCAGCGCTAAAATAAACATTGGCTTCACTTTAACAGGACAAATGTTTGCACTCTGGAACTGTTTGTCTATGAAATAAATATTTTCAACCAAAACAAAACAAACCAAACCCCTAAATTATTAACATGAGGGTGAGGCCAAATTTATGTTGGGCTTATGATTAAGTTGCTATTTTATTTTAGATTAACTTTTATGGCCACAGGTGTTCTATTTTTGTGAGCTATCTTAAGGAATCCAATCAATAGAGAAAATAATTTAAGAGAGGGGGGGTATATTTACTGGATTATTCTGTTTTATTCCTTGCCTAAAAATTCTCTTTATACCTAAATGTGTGCAGCAGCACAAAATGTCATTTCTTATGTTGTTCCTATAATGCGTTCTTGCACTTATGTGATGCTTCACTTAAAAATACTTTAGCTCTTTCTTTTTTCCCCCAAATCAATAACCTTAATGCCTGCTCCAAATAAGCTAAAATAGTTTTGATAATTTTCTAGCAAATGGCAAACTTTTGCCTTTTAGCAGTTAAAAACTTTCTGAAATATTTAAAAATCATTTTTGACAGTATATTAAAGTGAGTGGAAGTCTTTATCTAAAGATCCCACTCAACTTTTCATGTACTTAAAATATTACAGGCGAATTGAGGAGGTGATTTATTATAGAAATAAGTAGATTTAAATGAAAAAATTTTTTGAAATAAAAGTGACTCTTTTGTGAAAGAATTCAAATGGCATACCTCATTTTGTGTTTTATCTTACTGGCTTTTACTCACCTATGTGGGTGTTTAAACTCATGGGCTGGGTCAAAGGTCACTGAGACACTTCAGAGCAAATGCAAAACTTCTAACTGTAGAAAGTATGTAGAAATACATTTTAAAATCATTTACTGAATTGGGTTAATTTTATTACTAATTTACAAGTCAGTTGAAAATGAAAAAAACAAGTTAATTATCCTAGAGATTCTGGAATGCTAGCTCACCTGATAGATAATCTCTAGGCAGTCAGTGATATAAACCTAAAATTGAGGGCTGGAGTTGTGGCTCAGTGGTAGAGTACTTGCCTAGCATGTACGAGGCACTGGCTTCGATCCTCAGCACCACATAAATGTAAAATAAAGATATTGCATCCACCTAAAACTTAAGAATAAATATTTAAAAAAAAAACTAAAACTAATTTTGGGAGGGTGGGCAGGTTGAAATACTCTTATTTTAATTGTTCTTTATATTGACTGGCTATATTCAATATGTTGGTGGCACAGAAATTAATACTTTCTGACTGTTCTCTGCATTCAACTTAATAGTGTATTAAATATTTAATTATTAATAGCATATGTTTCATTCCACGTATATATTTCTTATATGAAAAAAGGGATGTTCTGTTGAAAAATCATTAAGGTTTGCTATGGAATAAAAAATAGTTTCTAGTGGTCTATAGATTTTTTGGAGACAACATTATTCTAGGTATTAGCATACTGATGAAATATCAAGGATATTTATAAAAAACAAAACTAGCTGTTTCTTAACACATGTCTACAAACTTAATGTTAGAGGATATCTTTAAAAGCTAGAATTTTGAGGAATTGGAAGAAGGCACAGAGAATTTTCTAAATGAATGGTTCCCTAGTGTGTGTATTCACAGTGGGATGCTTAGAAACAGTGTTGGAATGTTTTCATCTGAAAATAACAGAAAACTCTTTCACCACTGGCTTAGGAGTGATGAGAAATTTCCAAGGTGTTTGGTCTGGTGGACTTTGGGGGAAGTGGTCAGAGGCCACGGCTATCCCAAGAAGCACAGGCTGGTTGTTTTCCCCTGCACCTGTCGCCCCACCTTCAGGCTGGGTTTCTGTGTGGTTATAGGATGACCTCCAGGGCAGCACCAGCCTCTCTCTCTGGCTGACACTGGCTCCTTGGGCATCTTTCTTAAGAGCTAGGCTTCCCAGAAGCCTCCATTAAAATTCTTTTTATGTGAACCAGAAGTCTGTCACATAGGCAAGAGAGTAGAATTGTCCTTGGACAAATCAAACCTATCCTTAAGTTGGACTCTCAAGAACGGTCCATTTCTTGCCTTCAGACTCATGTTCTGTTTTTCTTCCCACTTCACATAAATAACAAGCAATCAGTAATGCCCACAGAGATTATCATGGGCTTTTAAAAGGTGGCAGAGAGTCCTAAAAACTCAGTTTATCAATTTAATAAAAACAGATTAGTCTTTTCCTATGCACATAACAATTTCTGACCTCTTCCTTCTAAAAAAAAAAAAAAAGGTGCATTCACACTGTAGTCAGTCTGGAAACAGTGTATTTTTACAAACCCATATCAGAATGACTGTAGAAACTTTTATCCAATAAGAGTTTGTTTTTACTTTTATTAAGATTTTTAGTGTGGCTATTGGCTTATCGATGAGGAAACCAACTTACATTTTTTCCCAGGTGAGCATTTAACAATTCTAGTGAGCTATGTCAATTATAAGAAGGAGAAATTCGAGGAAAAAATAATGCCATTGGTACTGGCTTGAGTGATTGAGAGAGACATATAGTTATGGAATATCTGTAAGGTGGAGAAAAGGGACAGATGATTAGTGAGGGATGGGGTGATTCAAGGTAGTCCTGCCTTACTTGAAAATTAGCAGTAGAGTTTATAAACCAGAAATCACAGTGTGATGGAAAAGATATAAGGTCACAATCCCTGAAAGTGTTATATAAGCTGGCATCTCAAATTTCTCAAGATAATAAAGGCAAAACTTTATTTTTATGGACAAAGTTTCCCAAAATTTAGTGTCTTTCTGAAGAAAAAAAAATTGGCTTGTCATGGCTTAATTTGCAACTTATTTAGAGGTGGTAAGTATCTTCATTTCTTTCAAATGTTTTAATAACATAATTGAGTTATATAGTGTAAAAATCAGTAGTGATACTGAATCACTACCAAAACTCAGTGTTTAGGGAAAAAAATTAACTGGATGGAAAAAGTGAGTGGTCAAATTAGGAATATAAAAAAATGAATAAGTATTAATGGCACAGACAGAATTTATTTTTTGAAAGATTCAGAGAAATGCTCAAAACGAGGGAAGACACTAAGTAATTGCATAACATTAAGTCATGCAACTCTTTCCCTCCCAAAGCATCTGCAAGCACTTTATAGAAACTCCCATTTCTTTGAGAGATGTGTAATAGATTTGTTCACGAATGTTCATAGCCATACCTTTAAAAATTCTTCTACAGGGATCAAATTACCATTAGAAGCTGTTGTCAAAAGTTATGTCATGATGTACAGGGGGTCAGATGGGGCTAGTCTGCAGATTGCAGTGAATCATTTAGCAAGTAAAGTCGAGGATGGTGGAGTGTCAGCTGCAAGAGCATAATAACAGGACAGACCCTAGAGCCAAGCTCTGCTGCCACAGCTTGGGTTCCTCAGAAGATCTCATTCATTGCAGTTCATTTGTTCCACTTTTTCTTCTAGTCAAAACCACTCTGCCCCTGCTGAAGTCCCTCTGTTCTCTTTTCTTACATTCATTTTATCATGTACTGTTTCTCCTAAAAATGTCCTTTGACTTTTCATATCCACCTTGTGTTACATTTAGAACTTACGCTGAAGCCCGCTTCAACCTGAAGGGGCTGGAGAAAATCATGATAAGAGTGTGCCTTCTCTAGGTGCTTATGTAAGGATGATGTAGAAAAGGTTGTTAAAAAGAGATTTTGATGGTAGATGTTTTAGTGTTGCTTTCATGGGTTCTTTTCTTGGGAGTTTGGGGAACATCATGTCAAATCATACAGAGGCTGCAGCACGGCTGCTCTCTGCTTCATGCTGTTGGTCCTGATCTCAAATGAAGTGTTGTCTTGGCTCCTCTGGCTCCCAGCCCACCAGCACGTGATCTTACTGTTATGCCAGGGGTCTTGCTGGGCTTTGTCTGGCAGACTCTGGGTCTTGTTCTTGAATCTCTGGGGGTATTCTCCGTCTGTGGTGTCAAGAGTGCTAGTGACAGGCCTTGAGGCAGAGGTGTGGACGTGTATAAAGAACAAGCAGCTCAACACAAAACACGTGGGGCACCTGGGACATGCTGACATGTCCAAGGGAATCATCCATTGAGGCCATTTCCAGCTCTATTATCCTATGAGTCTATGAAGTTTCTTGACATCATAGCAGATTATTTTCATTTTCCTAGAGAATTGGCTGATAATGCCTAGAGCAATGATGGCCCTGACCTGCGCAGGCTGAGTTTTGTACTTGAATATCACAGCTGAGGTTTAGTGCCAGAATTATGATTCTAGCACAGTGTTCAAGATGGCAGCACTTACCAGCTGAGAATGATCAAGTTCACATGCTCACAGAATAAACTGAACCCTTAGTTAACCCAGAAGCAACCACATAGACAATCATTTCTCTTGAGTAGGAAAAAGGAACACTTTGTATATTTGTTTGAAAGTATTTTCCCTCTGGTTTTAGCTTTAGAGTGGTAAGTAGAAACTGGTAGGCCTGACCAACAATTTGAGTCATACACTAGTTGTGTAGATCCAAAGGCCAATTTGAGATTTCTAGGGTCAGATAAGAAAGAAATTTTAATTGCTTATTTATATTTTGTCTTAGTCTGTTTGGGCAGCTATAACAGAAACCACAGACTGGGTGACCTATAAGCAATAGGAATTTACTCTCAGAATTCCAGAGGCTGGGAAGTCCAAGGCCAAGGCACTGGCAACATTGTCTGATGAGGGTCCATTTATTGGTTTTTAAATGTCGATCTTTTCTCTGTATCATCATGTGGTAGAAAGGGTAAAAAATCTTTCCAGGGTCTCTTTTATAGGGCACTAATCCCATTCAGTCACTTACCAAAGGCCCCACTTTCTTATACCTTTATATTGGGGGTTAGGATTTCAAAACATGAAGCTTGGGAAGACACAGACATTATAGCAAATTCTGTTGTTGTTGCTTTTAACCTGGGAATCAAACTCAATGGTAATGCTTTACCATTGAGCTACATCCCCAAATCCTTATCTCTTCAGCACATTACCCCCCTTTTTTTTGAGACAGAGTCTCAATAAATTGGTGAGGCTGGCCTCTCAAACTTATCATTCTCCTTTTTCAGCCTCCCAAGTCCCTGGGATTACAGGCATTGCCACTGTGCGAAGCTCAATCTATAGCATATTTTATCATGGGAAACAATATTCTAGAAAGGAATTTTGAGAGAAGGGAAAAAAGATTCCAAAGTCTAGACCATCTCTGTTGACATTAGAAACACTGACTGGTGACAGCAGGTGTCTGATGGAGTTCAACATGTGCTGATGCTCTTAGCTCTAGGTGACATCTCTCTTGCTTTTTTTTTTCTTTCTTCTTTTTTTTAATTATCTGCTTTCCTTCTCTCATAAATTTGAAAGGAAAAATTTTAAAACTTTATGAAACTGAAGTCTAGAATCATCAACAATTCTAAGATGGAAATTTTAGCAAAAGGTCCTTTTTTTTTCTTCCACCCTGAAAGAATTGTTTATGTTCTATTTGAGCAAAAGTGAGGGTTCTGATGAATGCAAAGATTTCAGCTTCCTGAGAAGCACTTTCTGAAGTGTGACCCTGAACCACTGGACCAGTGAGTGGGGAGTGTGCAGGATCCTCTTGGGCTGGAGGAAGGGTTTCTGCTGGGAGGACATCCCTGCTCCACTACTGAGCAGCAGTTTGCTCTGGGCTTTCTCTGGACGTGTCAAACTAAACTCTGAGAGCTCAGGACTCTTCTCTAGCTGTGGTCAGTCACTCACAGAAACATCTTTCTGGAAGTAAATGAGCCCTCTAAGAAATTTTATACAGTTCTCTAAGATTTTCATTATTTATAGTTACTGGAAGGATGGCCGTGGGAGAAGGAGAAAACAATGCACTTAAAACAAACAAACAAATAAAAACTTGCTCTTAGAAATCTTCCTATTGAAAACAAAACAGCAACCAACCAAATAAAAATTTCAGTTGTCATCCAAAACAGCCCCTCTTCCTCTGTAACTCTATGATGAAAGTACTTTACTACATCCATTTCATTTTTGTGATTTATTTTTTTAAACTTTTATATTTGGTATTCTTAGATATCCATGATAGGAGAGTGTATTTTGACATGTTGCACTTACATGCAGTATAACTCATTTGTGTGATTTAAATAAAAGTAAATGTAGGAAAAGATAGGACAAAATGTGCCATATAAGATAAGCTCCTTTGTCTCCCTTCCCGAATCCCCACCATGGAAGTACAAATAAATTGTTGAAAAAAAAATTCTACTTAATAAGACAACTACTTTAATCAAAATTCACTTATCTCAAAATGTTACCTGACTCACATATTCATTTATACAACCAAGATATAGTGGGCTTGCTGTTTTCTTTTTCTTTTTTCTGTGGGCACGTACTTTGCTAAGTAATTGGAGGATACAATAGATGAATCAGAACCAGAGTCTCCCTCAAGGAAGTTAAGCACATATAGGAGAGAGAAAATGTGACTACAGAACAGAAATTAAAAGTAGAAAGTGAAAAGTGTCAAAAGGAAAATATGGGTACAGGAGGAAGGTGGGCGTTGGAGGAAAGAAAGATTACTTCCAGCTGAGGAATTAGGGTGGTTTTGAGGAGGCTGCAGATGGGGGAAGGGAGAGATGATTTGGTAGGTGAAGGGTGGGAGACAGGGCAGGGAGAGTACAGGAGGCAGTGAAAAGCAGAGATTGGTTCCATAAAGTCTGAGATAAGGATGCCCACGCAGTCAAAAATGATGTTGGGGAGGGCAGGTCTGTTCAGACTGGAGACAACAGTCTGGATGAGGATTTTAGGTAGGACTAGATGGAAGATGAGTTTGTATGCAATAAATAGACTAATGGAATGTAGTTATAATTCTGAACAGTTACTTTGTAAGAATTTAATCAAATGAATTTGAAGACCCAACCCAAAAGACTAGGGATAGAAATACTTGTAATAAGGGATTTCTATATAAAAAAAATGTTTTCCAAAGAATGGAGAGTGCATTATTTGTGGTATGTTCAGTAAATTTAAGTGGCATTAAAATTTTTAAAATAACATAGTGTACATATGTATTAGAAAAATATAACTTGCTTATGGAACTTCTGGTTCCATAGATTATTGCCATGGATGAGTCTAGAGGAAAAAATAGTGTAGATCTATTAAGTTAAAAATATTAAATAAATAGTATACTGCATGCAATCTGCTTTTTAAAAAAAATATTTATTTATGTATCTTTAGTTTCAGGTGGATACATTAGTTTGTTTTTATATGGTGCCGAGAATTGAACCCAGTGCCTCATGCATGCTAGGCAAGCACTCTCCCACTGAGCCACCACCCCACCCCCCTGCAATCTGCTTTTATTGCCCCAAATCCTGAAGGTCTTTGGGGAATGATTTTATATTATTTTGTTGTTTGTGGTGCTGAGGATTAAACTAGGACTTGGCATATCCTAGGCAAGCACTGTACCACTAAGCTACATCCCAGCCCAGGGAATGTGAAGTTAATGGGCTCCTGCTTCACAGTAATGGAAATGTAGATGAAGAGATAAATATGAGAAATTGTTTGGGGGAGACTGCAGACTTTGGCAATCTAGGTGAAGTGAGCAAGGAGGGTAGGAAGCAATCTAAAGCGATGCTGCTAAGGCTGTGAGCCTGACTGTGTTACAGTGCCAGGAACCACTAGAAGAAATACAAGAGGCGTAGGTTGATGACAAGAGTTCAGTGTATGAGCATTAGGAGACAGAGAGCTTTTCATGAGGCATCAGAAGGACTGGAGTAGGAGATTTAGAATCATTCTCAGAAGGAATAGCTGAAGTCATAAGAGTGTGACTAAGGGATATGGAGAAGATGACCAAGGACAGATCTTGGAAAGTGTGTTTTTGGGGATGATAGGAGCTAGAGATATTAGAAAAGATATCAGAGAACTAATAGAAGAAATGAGAAAATACAGAGCCATGAAAGATCGTTCCACGCCTGAGTCCCTAGGGTCGCCCTGTGATTGACATAAGGTAGTTGGTTGCAAAATAAATATTAATGAAAGAGAAATGTATAATCAACAGAGTTGGGGTCTACAGAGGAGGTTGAAGGGCAAAGGGGAGAACGTACCGATGAATTTGGCCATGAGGAAGTCATTGGTGACCTTTGGGTCTGTAGAGTCTCAGTGGACTGACAAGGGCAGACGCCAGATTGCAAGGAGGGAAGGGCAGAGTGGGGGGTCCGGAAGTGGACTCTTCTTTCAAGAGCTGTGAAAATAGGATGCTGGCTTGGGGGTTGGGAGATTGAGAGAGGCTTTTCTTAAAATATGCTTATGCATATTTGTAAACAAAGAAGGGTATGAAGAGCTTGAAATTTCAGGGAGTTGGTGGGTGGGGGGAGACAAATTAGCAGGACAAACAAACAGGAAGGGAAGAAGTGAGGAAGGGAAAGGCACATGGGGACGTTAACACTGGCAAAGTGCAAGAGCAGTTCTTACTCCAAGACTGGGTGAGAAGGAAGGCCATACATGCTATGAAGAGGAGAAAAGAGAGGGAAGCTCATAGTGGGTGACTTGGTTATTTCCTTTAAGGAATGAGGATATCTTCAAGTAGCAAAGGGCCAAGCCTGGGGTTTGCTTCTTGAAAAACATGGAGAACAAGGCAGTTTTCAGTGCAGGATATGTGGAGGGAACTATTTGAGATGGTTCCAAGTCAGCAAAAGAAAGCACCCGTCTAACCACTTCCATGGCTCTTGGTCACAGAAAGCTGAAGAGCAAGTGCATTTCTTACAGAAGTTGAGGTTGGAAAGCTTGTATCATGATGGTAAGGAGACTGTATTAAGGGTAGAGGGGACTCCCTAACAGAAGCTAAAGACTAACTTAGTTCAAGTATCATCAAGCAGATGTGGAGGAGGTGAAACCTAGAATCTGAACAGCCCTGATCTTTTTGCAAAACGTCATATTTGTAGTCATTTTTAAGAGCTGTTCTACTTGGGACCCACTAATTGAATTCAACCATTTGAGACATTGAGGCCTGAACAAATTATTAGCTCTAATAGTGAGGTGACTGCCGTAGGTACCACACCCAATTTGCTCCTTTATTTTCTCCTGACATTTAAAATATGCCCTTGTGGAGTGATGAGCACTAGAAGACAACAAAGGGTCCAGCTTGTTTCCATGTGGGAGGTAGGAAGAACACTGCTTTTGGAGTCAGATAGTTCTGGGCCTGATGACTCTTTGACTTGCCAGCTGTGTGACATAATCTTTCCAAGCCTCTGTTTTCTCATATGTGGGGTGAAAAGTGTTTTATAAAAAGATTTCGAAGAAAATTTAAAAATTGTGTTCCTGGTAAGGTTACTATGCGGACTTTTAAAATACTTAATACTGTGCCAAGCACGTGGTAGTTGCTCAATTAATGGAAACTAAATTATATTCCACAGTTACCTCTCTAATCCATTTTAATAGGTTCTCATAGAATACCTTTTGAATAAAATCTGCGTGCATTTGACTTGGAACAGTGTCTATGCTGAAGCTGAAGGTTATAAGAAAAGTAAAATGCTTAACATGTATCTGGATGAATGAGTTGAACCTGGGGCTGCTGAGCCACAACCCCAGCCTCTCCCCACCCACCACTTTTATTTATTTATTTATTTAATTTTGAGACCAGGTCTTGCTAAGTTGCTGAGGCTGGCCTCGAACTTGAGATTCTCCTGCCTCAGCCTTCTGAGTCCCTGGGATTACAGGAATGTGCCACTGTGCCCAGCTCCTGGTCCTGTATTTTTTAAAGTGAAAACCCATAAGTCAGGTTCAGTTGCTTATCAGAGGCTGAGGCTTATGATTCTCAGAGTGGCATCACTCTTACTTAGTGCTACACTGTTCTTTGTGACCTTTACTTTGATCATATTGCTGGGCTCAGTACTAACTTCTTTCCCCCAGGCAGACAAACTAGGTATCACTGTGACATTTTTCCTCCATTAGAAGTCGACATCATCAATGGCTGAGTTCTTACTGGTTTACCATGAGTGAGTTAAATTAGACCTTTCTTGGCTGCTGGAGAGATGGTTGTGGTGATTGGGTCTCTTTGGTCCATCTTTGTATTCCTATGCTTGATGCAGATCCTGGTATAGAATGGACACTTTATGTGTGACATAAATGAATCAATGATTTCCTTGTGAACATGATGAAAATTCATAGGCTGGTAAGAAGGCTCTGTCCAGAAAGACAGCCCAAATAGATTGCTGACATCCAAGCTCAACTGGCTTTGTCTTCAACCCAGTAAAGTGCAGTTATTTTTAAAATAATGAATTGGTTGAGGCCACATTTGACTCTTGGATTCCTACTAAATGTAGAGAGAACCAATGTGTTAAATAGTAGAAGCAGAATCCGAATAATTCTAAGAACATAACTGAATAACCCAAGTACAGTTAGGCGGCTAAGATTTGAATCTTGGTTTCACCATATAGTACAAGTGTGCTCATTAGCAAGGCACTTAACCTTTCAGCCCTAGGTGTGTTGGCAAAGTTAGGAGGGGAGTCCCTGTCTCACAAAGCTCTTGCATGACTGAAGCGCACCACCATAACGTGGAAGCCCTTACTGCAGCGTACTTCACACAGAGTAAGACAAGCTGAGCATGTTTCCTGCTTCCAAAAAAGAGTTTGAGGTAGGTTCAAACAATGGGCCAATTCTAAGAAGATGAAATTGTAAAAAAGATAAATGTAAAGAAGGTTTAAGTACCAAAATACGAGGCAGGAGCTGTGTGACTGAAGGAGAGATTTTAGCTGACAGTAAGCGTGATAAGACTTAGAGAGGAAAAGCCCTGTATTAGGACAACAAAGTATTGGGGATGATAGCAGTCAAACAGAATGTAGTTCACAGTCATCAGACTAGACTATGGGACCGGTTATGGACTCAACCTTTAAAAGGGACACTGACAACCAAAGGCATTGCAAGGGAAGTGGTCAGGGAGTGATTGGCCTCAAAGGCCTGTAGTATGTGGAATAGCCTGAAGGATTCTTGAATTGGAGAGGATAATAATTAGGGGGACAACATAGCTGCCTTTTATGTGTTTCAAGGTTTGTCATGTGAAGGAAGGTAGCAAGGCCTGCTCTGTGACATGCCAGAGGACAGGACAGGGATCAGAGGTGCAGGCCTATGGGCTTCAGCTTGGCCTGGGTCAGCTGAGCACCAGTTATCTGAATGGAGAATGAGCTGCCTGCAGAGGTAGCAAGCTTAATACCCCTAAATGCACTTAAGCAAACTACTTTTGTACCTTGGCATATGCATTTGAGAGGCAAACCGAGAATTGGCTGACCTACTGGACTATTGTCACCCTGGGCCCTTCCAACACCTGGATACTGGGACTTCCTTGATCTTTCCTAACTCAAAGTTAGCAAAATGCTCTTTCTGCTTCAAAAAAAGGTGGAATGCAGTACACTTAAGGTCAGATAATAAAAATTCACCAGAAGGATAAAGAGCTTTTCAGCACAGTATATTTGTTTATTTGTTTTATTTTCTTTTAAAAGACCCATTAGCTGAATGTCATCCTTAGCCTTAATCAGATTCTCTGATTAAGAATTCTTCAAACACACCACAAAGCAAGCAGTCTTTCCTCTCACATCTGGAAATTTTTGTAAAAAGAGCAACATGCTCAAGGCATAGCTCAAAATAGAACTTACATTTCCCAACTTCGAAATCCCTAGGCCATCTCCACGCAGTGCTTCTTACTCTGAACTTTCCAGAGGCTGTTAGAATTCACTCTTCCAGCCCTTGAGGGCTTCCCTATCAATGATTGGCAACTCTATTTGACTGTCCAGTTTTGGAAAGGTTAGAGGACTTGACAAGTAAAAGCCTCTGAGAGTAAATAGTAAGGGGAGGTCTGCATGCAAAGATGTAATGTGTAGAGTTATTCTCATTTCTGAGTTGATTCTTATTTTTAGCTGGGAATACAATGGGAATAAAATCATGCAGCTTATGTCTTGCTCATTAATCCCCAAACCAGTCAGCCCTTCACTCCCAAACCAGCATGGAAGTTGCAGGAAAATCAAGTCATCCATAGAGGTGCTCTCTGCATTTACCCAAAGCCTCCAATTTATCGATTCCACTTTGGAGCTCAATATTTGACCTGCTAAATAAAATTGCATTGCAATGTCTGCCTTCTTTGAGGAAATCTTGGTGAAGTTTTGCAAGTTCTCTTCTATTCCCTTACTTTATTCTGAAGAAACAAGGAATTAGGCTGAGATTCCATTATTGCTAAGTAGTATACAGCAGCAGAAATTCAAGTAGTGTTTATATTTGAATCTGCTGCTGAGGACTCATTTACATTATTAGCTATCCTAACTTCACATAAAAGAAAGGAGGGGGTGGGAGCAAGGAATAGTTAGATCAGTGGTAGTTCTGCAGATTGTCACCAAGAGTCATTGGTTCCCTGAGGCTGATGACTGCCCTGCATTCTTCCAGTGTAGACACCCAGAGCTGTTGAAAAGAATTGAGACACTTGTCAACAGAATGGAAAGCTGGCCTTCATCAAAACAATTTTAGTCTGTGAGACTAATGACCTTTCGTTGCTGTTTGTTTTAGTTTGGAAACTAAATGAGAAAATTGTTTTAGATAACAGTAGCTTGGTCTTCCTTTCCCAAGTATTTTGTTGGGAAAAGCCAAGTAGCACAATTATTAGCTAGAATTAAAAAATCATATTTATTTATAAAGATATATATTTATATTTATATTTATCTATACCAGAGTAGAGGAAGTTATCAAGTAGCTTAGAGATCTAACTTTAGAATGGATAACATAATAATAATAACAAAATACATAGTAATAAATAATAAATATAATATAACATACACAATAATGACATACACAATAATAGTAGTTCCACATGGTTAAATGCAACATTTCTAAGTGCTTCATGCCCCAGTTTTCCCCCACCCTTTTATAAATGTAAACTGAGCTAGCTGATGAACAGTCTCTAGAGACAGAATAGGATCACCCTTGTTTCCTGTTTGGCTTGCTGAAGGGAAAAAAATTCTAATGAAAGAAAGGAACATAATGGTTTTGCAATCTAGGCAAAAGGTTTAGGAGAGTTCAAAGATCAATTATTCTTAAATGTTGATCACTAAATTTCTTTTCTGAAAAGCAAATATATTCCTAGCTTGGAAGTCCTAGAAATCTGCAAATGAGATAAATAAAAACAAAAGATGTTCAAGGAGGAATATAAAACCCTATTGAAGAAAGTAAAAATTAGGTGTTTTCATTTATAGAAGATACCCTAGTAGTTCATTTGAAGTGGCATGCATTAAAAAAAAGAAAAGAAAAGAAAAGAAAAAATAACAAAAGAGTACATGGATATGACCTTTCCTGGGTAAGTGTCTGTGGGTGGATATGTATGGAAATGTTTAAAGTGCTTAGGTAAAAATATCAAATAGGATTTGCATAAACCACCAGATACTTTACAGATATTTGCTGCATTGACCATTTCCATTTGGCTCTGAATCGAGGTGGAGAACAGAGGCATTCGTTGCATCCTTCTGAAGCAATGAAATTTCTGTAAGTCGTGATCTGCTGGCATGTAATAACTCGATCTGCTTCATGCAGACAAAATATATTAAAAGTATGGACGAGTGAAGTTTGTGCCCCAGGGAAAAGGCGAGATAATGCATTGAAATTGTTCAGAGGTAGTTAGATGCCTAATGGTCTAATATGTGAGCTATGTGAGGTCTGAGGTCTGGTTCTCATAAATTCTGGCTAGACTGATCCTGTAATTTCAAGCAAAGGATAAAAGCGTTAGCCAGAATCATCAGTGTTCAAGGTCCATGATGCTGAATATTATTCATGTAAAGATTTTAAAAAGAAAAAAACACTTTAAAAGGTATGCTGTAGAGTATAATTTATGGTTCTGCAAATATACATGTTTGTGTTTGAAAATATATGCACACCTACATGCAAGGAATAAGCCATTTAAAGAAATAAATTAATTTAAATTTATATAAATCTTTACATCTTTTCTATAATGGCCTAGGATTTTTGATATAATATAATAATGTGCTGCATGAAAAACCATGTAGGATCTAATTATTTCAACTTTAAACTGACGTATCTGTGTTTAAATAGGAGTAAAAAACATGTTTGTAATAAAAATTTACCATTACGAATGGAATAATTTAAAACCAATTTGGGCAAATTCAGGAGTGATTAGAGGAAAAAGTTCCCAAGACATTTGGTAGCCGTATAAATGATTTCATAAAATATGCTAAGACTATCCAACCAATTATATTGGCTGAATCCTCAGATTTGAAAAGAAACTTCTCTAAGAGCTGGGATCTTAAAATTAGGTAGATGGTAGGTATGAAAAGCCCTTATAATATACTTCTTTATGTAATTTATTTTATCATGGGGGTAGAAATTTTGAAGTTTTCATTTGCAGTTTCCTTTCTTTTTTTAACCAACTCACTTATGTTTGAGTCTACAGTATATTTATACAGTCTTTCCTGCCAGTATCGTTGACAGTATTTTTTAAATGCTTTCCCTCACTTCCTAGGTTATACCAACCACCACTCTCCTTAAGTTCTCAAAACTATACCTCCCACACACACACACATCATGAATAGAGAGATATGCACGATTTTTTTTTCTTCTGTAAAACAAAGTGTTCGATCTAAAATTACTTTGGCTTTGTTGGAACACCTAAAATCGTCTCAACTCTGCGCCTTATAGAAGTAACTGGTATGAGCTTCTTGTTCCCAGTGATGAGGCTATCATTCTAAAATTTTGTTTATAAAAATGTCTATATTTGCATAAATTATATAATCTCTTTGTTAGTACTGTACTTTAAAGCACTCCAGCATTTCTTAAGAACCTTAGTAGAAAATTTACTTTAATCTAGTGTTGTGAACTTATCTGAAAATATTTAAAGACTCAGTTATAAATGACTATATGAGTTTAACTTTTTCAATTGCTGAAATTGATTAACTATAAACTGGTCTGCTCGATAGTGTACCATATATAAGCAGCCATTACCTTTTAATATTTATAATACTATCTTATATCTACCTAGGAGGTAATAATACCAAAACTAAGGAAATATATGTATATATATATGTTTATTTTTTATAAACATATATACATACATATATATGTTATATATATGTGTATATATAATTTTTTTTTTTTTGCAGAACTGAGTATTGAGCCCAGGGCAATCTACCACTGAGCTACATGCCCCAGCCCTTTTTATTTTTCTATTTTGAGTTAGGGCCTTGCTAAGTTCCTGAGTTCGACCTCAAACTTATGATCCTCCTGCCTCAGCCTCCTGAGTAGCTGAGATTACAGGCATGTTCCACCACACCTAGTTAAATGATCTTTAAAATTGTTCTTAAAAGCATCAGATTGCCAACTTTGCATTATTTCTGCTTATATTTACTCCCTTTCCCTCAAAAAACTACATTCTTTAGGGTTTCACCTGCTCTTCACCTTGAGGATACTCAGAGATCTCGCTACTAGTTAGAATACAAAAGAGATTTATAAGGAATAACGTGGTCATTTAGTCTTACAGGTTGATGTCCCGGGAAACTTTGGACAAGTAAAAAAATAGTATATATATATATATATATAGAGAGAGAGAGAGAGAGAGAGAGAGAGATGTTTGTTTTTTTAATGAAAGTGTGTAGATTATTTGGATGGATTACTTAGATGCTAGGAGTCTATTTTGGCCTCCTTTAAATAATTGAAAAATAGGGAAAGATTTCAGAATTAAACTCCCTCATGGGTTTTTCTTCATATCTTTTAGAAGAAAATCCTAGCAACAATTTGCCTACCTCTGGTTTTGAATTATTTTATTGGTGTGCCCATCCTTCCATAATTCCTCCTATTCCTTTTTCAGTGGCATTTTGCCGTCAGTTAAGAAAGATAACTGTGTGACAGTCCTCAGCTACAGATAATGTGCAAAAATTAGCACTGGAGTTGGATGATTCAACTTTTCTCTACATTAGGGAGACTTAGTTTTAGTGGGAAGGGTCAGTGCTGGAAATTTGGAATTAGTTTACATTATCTATTCCAAGTTAGGTAATATGATTACCTTTTGATTATTTCAATTCTAAACATCTCAAGGCAAAATTCAAAATTCGTGCTAGAAAACCTGAGTAGGTTCCTCTCATAGCCCCCACCCTTCCCCCTTTCTCATTCTCCAAATCTTTTCCAGATTGTTTGCAAAATGAAATTATCTAATTTCACGAGTATTTGTTCTGAGAAAGGACTGCTCTCTGGCAGAGGGAATCCAGAGACACAGTTTCAAGGCCTGATAACTTAAAGTAAGGTCTTATTTATCTATGATTCAACCTGATTCAATGGGAACTCTGATTCAATGAGAAGGCCATCTGGGCCAAACATCCCCAAGTATGTCTATGAACCACTGTATTTATGACACAGTTTGTGGTAAATGACAAATGCCAGCATGTTGAGTTCTCAAAGTTCTTTGCTTCAAGCCTCTGGTAAACATGTAAAATATTGTGAATATTTTCTTTTTTTAAATTAACTTAGTTTGAGAGCTTTTAGAAAAAAAATGGTATGTTTATAATTGTCTTATTTAATTATTTCTTTCAAAAATTCAGACCATCAAATCAAACTGAAGCAGGAATTTATTGAGGACATTTTAATATCCATTGAGGCACTGTTTCAAAATGTACATCTGCTTGCTTAATTATAATATCTCTGAATTTGTAACTCCTGCCACTATTAAATTTAGTTTTTAAAAAGACTTTCGACTAGGAATCAATGCTGAATTATTAATTTGAATATTATGAACTTTTCAAGTTCTAAGTACAGAAGAAGAAAGACTGAGCTAATTTGACTAATTAATCTAGTTGATTATAGTGTATTTATATAAGCAGAGTTAATCTAGCAGACCAAAAGGTTTAAGGAGTCTCTAGTAAAGCTACAAATGAAACAAATTAGAAATTCAGTGACTAAATAAGATATTTGATGGAAAATTAACACTTTAATATATATTTTAAATCATTTTTTGAAATACTTGATAGATTTAAGTATTTGTGCTTTGTACCTACATCATATTTCTAACACTTAAAAAGTATCAGAGGCTACAGCATAATTTTTAAAAATAATTATAACACAAAAGCATGCCTAGAGTATTTTATATTACTTTTTCCACTGCACTCTGCTATCTGCCTTGTTTAGTTGGTGCACAGTATGAAGCAGCATGAGAGAAAAATAAGCTCAAACTCTTTTTGTTTGAATGTGCCCACCTACAATAGCATGGATAATATTAGTGAAAATGAGATCTCCTTTTGCTTTGTGACAAAAATCACATTTAATAGGTCTAATTTAGATGTAGTCACCGATTCTGTCCCATGATAAAAGAATGAGATGTGGAATGTGCCCAAACAGGACTTCTAAAGGTATGTATTCAATCAAAGAGTGTTCCTTTGAGTTTGTGTAAAAGAAGAAAAATCTCATTGATTTTTATGGAAGAATTAAGGGAAAATATCACTCTCTGGATTGCTTGATGTGAAGGAATACTATAGCATTTTGCTTTAGTCTGATACTTAGTAGACAAGTCCCCTGAGTAGGAAGCATGGCTAATTTTGTTCTTTTAAAGTGCCTAATGTGGTGTTGACATACTCAAATGTTAAATAATATATTTTAACATGAAGGGAAAGCTCAAAGCTTTCATGAGGTAAGGCTGAAAAATAGTTATACATGCCCTTGATTCACAGAAAATAAAGAGGCAAAGAATTCACATTCATTTACTCATTTCTAGAAAAATCCTTTCAGTCTTGTGTGTAGTACATGTTGGGTTTACATTTCCTAGGTTTTCAGAACTTCACATCCTTTTTTAAAAAAAAATTTTTTTAATCTAATAACTCTCAATATCACAAAATTATTTTCAGAAACGTGTTCCTCCCTATCTGGCACTCACACTTGAAATTATAGTACTAAAAACATTAAGATTTTGCTTTTTTAAAAATCTACAGTATATTTACAGTCATCAGATCGTACACTTTAAATGAGTGCATTGCATAACACTTGAATATATCTCCAAAGTACAAAAACAAACAAAAAAGCTACACCAATAAACTTGTCAGTATGCTGCGCATGTTTAAGTCCTTCTTTTATCTTTCTTTTTTGACTAGTCCCTTTGACAGGTAAAAATTCAAACCAAAATAATGATCTAAAATAAAATAATTTCAAACATATCAAAAAGAGGAACTCTGAGAACGATTTATGTAAATAAGAGACTATATTTACGGCTCAGACACTAAAAGTTGCCATTTACTTTAATAGTAATTTATCTATAATTTCTACATTGGCTGTATTGGGGGACCTGATATTAGACAAAATTAATTTTTTTCCTTCAGACTTCACAAAGTGTAGATTCATTTATTCATTTAAACTGTGGATTTAAATTTTAAATCAAACCATATTCCTTTAGGAGTATATCAAAAAAAAAAAAAAGGAAAAGAACTCTACTTAAAGGTGATGTCCTGCTTTAAAGATGCCTTATAGTCTAGTGGGAGATAAGTAAGCTAGCATGTAATATACTATACTTAGGCTACAGAAACATTGTCAGATATGTATTAAAAACTATCTGGCAACCACCAACAGTCTGCTGATAAACTAGCAAGTAAGCTGTTTCATAATGTGGCACTCTCCAAATAAGAGTTGGTCAGTGGTAACAAAAGTACAGTAACATCAGTAGAGCAGTAATAGTAGTTAAATTCATCTGGATAGACCAGTGGTGATGTGCATTTTCACTTAGAAGAGTTTTGATGGCTTGCAAGATGGCTTGGGCAGAGAATGTGACTGGGTCTGGGAAGTTGCCATCAGAGGTGGTACCATGTGACTGGAAAGCCACGTGAGGACTTGAGGGAATTGAAACTGAAAGAAAAGGTCTTGAAGGCAAATACAGCTCCCCTTCCAAGTTGAATCCAGGCCAGGCCTAATTCTATTGTTGTTTTCGAAGGTAAATACTGTAATGAGCATGTAAATGGTTGAGTTGGCTCACCTGCACAATACAAGGGCAGATGAGTAATGGCAGTGCTAGCCAAAATCATACTGGACTGAAAATTAATTGGAAAACTATGAACTCTAGTTTGGTTCTGTCCCCAATGGTCTCTGTCACTTAACCCCTTCGGTCTTTATTTTCCTCTCATTGATTTAAAACTAATACTGACTTGTTTAACTCTCAACAATTCTCTGAGTGAGTAGCATATATTCTGATAGTTAATGAGTAAGTAAGTAAGTATAGGAAGTGTCAGGCATTGCAGATGAGAAGAAACATGGCTTTAATGGTGGTGTTTTGAAGTTTGACAGTGAAAGAATTAATTAAAGATGTCTTCACGGGAGCTGGCTGTCTCTGTATTAACCGGTAGTTCTAAAGGTCTGCAGAATAAGGGCCCCATTTTTTTTTTTTTTTTTGCTGGCCTTTTTTACTTTCTTAAAATAACACTCTTTCCTGTGTAGTACTTTAGTGTCTTTTTCCATGAAGAGAAGGGGTAGGATTATCTAGTAATAAATAATTTATGATTGTATTATTGGAGGAACGAACTAACCTTCTTAAAATGCTTTGGAAATCCTTTGACAACAATTCGTTGTTTTGGGGACCTGCCAAATCTTGAACATCTTATTGAAGGGATAGAAAAGAGTTGTCTTCATGTGGAGGAATGGTAGGAAATTATTGCTTTAAGATATTTCCATAGCTAATCATTATTAATTGTGAATTTCTACTTTCATAAATCTGTTCCTTCTTTCTACAAATCCATTATGTAATGACTTATGCAGTATGCTTTGGGGTGTTTAGTCCTGGGCCAAAACAAACTATTTTTCTTACAACTGTTATTTATTATGAATGAGTAAAATCATAGCAGTTGTCTAGAGAGGACACTTGTAAGAAATGACAATATTTTTGCTGTGTCTGAAACATTTCCCAAGTCTAATATTGGAATGTCAGATAGCATCCATTGTCCCTAAACTTTTATCTTCCACATAGCTAGGAAACTGATTAACAAAGAAAAGTTATGTTAACTTGAGATTTTACAAAGGATTAAGTTCTCTCCCTAATTTAAAAAAAAAATCAGACATAAACCATTTGGATAACAAATCTAAGGTGCACAACATGATATTTTGATTGTTTGATATGTATATATAAAATGAAGTGACTACTACAAACAAATGATCACATCCTCATATCATAAAGTATCCTTTCTTCCTTTTTTTCTTTTTGGTGGTAAGAGTACCTAATATCTACTCTTGGCAAATTAAAAAAAATATACAATGCAATATTATTAATTATAGTCTTTGTGTTCTATATTATATTTCTTGTCTTATTCATCCTACATAAGGGCAACTCTAAGAAATATGTAAGATTCTAAAATGATATTCCAGTGAGATGAATAAGCATTTCTAAAGCACAATATTCTATCCATCAAAAAATTAGAAAAGAGGGCTGGGGATGCAGCTTCGGGAAAGAACCCTTGCCTAGCATGCACGAGGCCCGGTACTGAAAAAAAAAATTATATCTGTGTATATACAACCGGAACCAAAATGTAGTATAGATTTGAGCTTCTTGCAGACTGTTCTCAACAGGTAAACTGAGTGTTAGTCTTCTTTGAGTCAATCTTGGTGGTGAGTTTGTTGACTAAATCAAGTGAAAAAACTATTGCTTCTCGGCATTTTGGCTAAGATCAAGTGAAAAACTTCTCATAATTGACTGACTTAGATCAGATGAAGAAGGTGAGCCCTGTGAACAAAGGCAGAGATGAGGGACTTGCAGCCCATAGGTGGATATGCCTTTTCTTTGCCACTGAAATTTTACCATGTTAACAATAAATGGCCCATGACAGAGTTGGTCTCATTTTCAGTAACCATTCAGCCAGCTGGTTTTACCCTAACTTCTCCCTGCCCTTGAAAGGCATTGATTTTCTTAAGAACTACAACCGATTGTGACCTGCCTTTGAAAAGTTCACCCTCAGTGTCCTCCTACCCCAATAAGGTCTTGCTGTCATCCCAGTTATTTTAACAGAGAATTTAATATGGAGTTTGGTTCGAGATATGTTAGTAACCCAAAAAGGCAGGACAAAGCCTAACAAAAACAAGGAAATGCCTTAGAAAGCTGCTACCATCTCTAGGCTGGAGGGAAAGGGAGAGGCTGGGTAGCAGACCCTACAGGTCAGAGGAGAAGCTTGGTGGAGTTGGGACTCAATGCTCTAAAAGGGACATGACTCAACCAATCCTGGTCCTGGTACCTCAGGAGCTGGGCTTCAGATCTCTGAGGAGTACACTGCCAAACCAATTCCACTACCTCTCAATGAGCAGAATTAAGTTTCTTCTGGAGTGCTGAAGGGGCTGGAACCTGGAACCAACTGTAACTACCAGGGTGAAGCACCATTGCTGAGGCCATGATACTGAAATATTAAGAGCACCAGAATTGGAAGGAGCAAGTTCTTTCCCCTTCTCCTGCCTTCCAGTCTTCCTTGGGTGTTCCTGAGTGGAAGCGCCAAACAGGGAGCCTCACTGCAAAGGAGAACTGAAGTTTATCATGACCCAGCCCCAGCATCCCCCACTAAAGGATTGAAGAGAGACTTTGGAACTAATAGACTGGGGTTAATTCTACCATGGAATCTAGGACTGAATACAGAAGGCAGGATTATATTTAACTAGGGAGAGATTTGAAACCCAACACTACAAAACAGGATTAATTTTTTGCTAATGAGTAGCAAGATTTACCATTACCAAAATAAAATGAAATGAAAATATGGAGCAATAGAGGCCATACGAAAATGAATCTAACAAGCAGCTCCTGGTATAAGTCTCTCAATTTCACTCTTGGTTCCCATGAAAACACAATAAATAATAAAATTCATAATGGCATTAGAAACTAATCCTGATTGAATCTGGGTAGAATAAACCCTTTATAACGCATGTGAAGCATGGCCCCTCTTGATGCATGAAAGAATTAGCATGGTAAGAGGTAAGAATATGTTTCACAACTCTATCACCATCTGCCTGCTGACCTAGTGAACCAGGAATTGTGCCAACCAGAAATCTGAGCAGAAACTCCTGTCTAGCCCTCAAGAGCTGCTCTGAGAGAGTATCATTTCCCCTACACTTCAACTGCCACCTTTCCACAACAAACAGATATTGAAATTCGCAGGAAGCAAATGAACAGAAAGTAGAAGGATGTTAACAGTGGCGCAGGGCACTCTAACAGATGTGGTCCTCATGAGAAAGCCATTGTGGGAAGTAGGGCATGAATGGAAAAAAAATATTAAACGTGCAGGCTGTGAATTTCAGCTTTCCAAGTGCCACATCCACTCAGAATAAAGTGAATAACACATCTGAAGATGTTCTAACTCAAGATCCAGAAGAAACAATCAGAATAATATATTACAAGAAAACAAGGTCTCTAGGAAAAGGCAAAAAGTATGAGTTGGAAAGTAATAGGAGAAGATAAAAAGCAAACAGGAGATAAAAGAAGATTGAAAAGAAGCTAAAAGCACAAGAGTAAGATTAAAATACACATCAAGAACAGAATTGATCCTGCAGAAAATCAGAATGTGATGGAAGAGGACACATTTGATTGAATCTCCCGTGATGAAACAGAGGAGAACAAAAAGGGATATGGGGTGGGTAATGAGAGGGAGAGTGTTGATCTGGACAACAGAGGGTGGAGGATACCATCTACAGAGATGGAGATGAGGACAGTTATTTTACTTTAAAAAGCTGAGTACAAATGAAATAAAAATGATAATCAAGATATAACAAAAAAATCACAACTGCCTTGATTTGAAAAAATAATTTAAAGGTTCCATGAAACCAAGAATAGGTTATTTCTTTTTTTACAAAGATAAACAAAATCGACATACTTTTAGCTGGGCCAAGAAGACAATGAAAGACTCAAGTAAAATTGTAAATGAAACAGGAGAAATTATAACTGATACCAAAGAAATACAAAGGATCATCAGAGACTACCATGTACCAATACACTGGAAAACCCAGAAGAAATGAGTAAACTCCTACAAACACATAACTTACCAAAGGTGAATACTGAAGACGTATAAAATCTGAATGGACTAATTAACCAGTAAGGAGATTGAGCTGGTAATAAAAATCCTCTGAATGAAGAAAAGCCCAAGACCTAAGGGTTTTGCCAATAAATCCTGACAAACATTTAGTGAAGAGATTATACCAATTCATCTCAAATTCTTTCAAAAAAATTGAAGAGAAAAAAAACACTTCCAAACGTATTTTATTAATCAGCATTATCCTGATACCAAAGCCAGACAAGGATACTATAATAAAAGAAAATTACACACCAATATTCCTGATCAACGTAGAGGAAATATTTCCCACAAAATGCTAGTGTGAGAAATTCAACAGAACATTAAAAGGATCATACACCATGATCACATGGTGTTTATCTATAGGTTGTAAAAATGACTCAATATATACAAACCAGTAAGTGTAATGAGCCACATTTACAGTATGAAGAATAAAAATCATGATCATTTCAAGAAATACAAAAAAAATTTGAGAAAATTTTATCTTTTCATAATAATAATTCTCAAAAAACAGATATAAAAGGAATGTATATCAACATGATAAATATCACATATGAAAAACCCACAGTTACTTTTATGCTCAATACTGAAAAGCTGGAAGCTTTTCCTGTGAGATTAGAAAAAAGATAAGGATGCCCTCTCTCACCCCTTCTACTCAACATAGTACTGGAAGTTCTAGCCAGGGCAATTAGGCAAGAAAAAAGAAATAAAGGCCAGCCAAGTCAGAGAGAAAGAAGTAAAATTGTCTCTGCTGATTACATGGTTTTATTTAGAGAAAACCCGAAAGCCTCAACCCAGAAACTGTTAGAATAAACAAACTCAGAAAAAATGCAGGATACAAAGTCAACATACAAAATCAATTGTGTTTTTATATACTAACAACAAGTTATCCCAAAAAGAAATTAAGGGGGAAAATCTCATTTGCAACAGCATCAAAACCAATTAAATACATAGGAAAATTTTATCCAATGAAATACAAGATCTCTGTGTTAAAAACTATAGAATATTGATAAAAGAAATGGAAGAAGACACAAATAAATGGAAATATATGTCTCACATTCTTGGATTGGAAGAATTAATATTATTACAATTTTATCTAAAGCAATCTACAGATTCAGTGCAATCCCTATCAAAACTCCAGTGGCAGCGGGGCAGGGTGGCACATGTCTGTAATCCCTGTAGCTTGGAAGGCTGAGGCAGGAGTTCAAAGCCAGCCTTAGCAACATAGCAAGGTCCTAAGCAATTTAGTGAGATCCTTTCTCAAAATAAAAAATAAAAAGGGCTGGGGATGTGACTCACGTGTTAAGCACTCCTAGGTTCAATCCCCAGAGCCAAAATAAATGACTCAATATATACAAACCAATAAGTGTAATAAGCCACATTTATAGTATGAAGAATAAAAATCATATGATCATTTCAATACATACAGAAAAAAACATAAATAAAACCAAAAACCTCTAGAGGCAGTTTTTCAAATAAATAAAAAAAGCAATCCTAAAATTCATATGGAATAAAAAAAAAACTCCAAATAGCCAAAGCAATATGGCAAGAGAAAAACAAAACTGGAGGCATCACACTACTTTGTCAAAATAGACTACAAAGCTACAGGAATCAGAACAGTATGGTGGTAATATAAAAACAGACCTGTAGACCAATAAAATAGATTAGAGAGTTCAAAAATAAATCCATACATTTCTAATTAACTGATCTGAAGCAAAGGTGCCAAATAATAAGCAATGGGAAAAGAATAGTCTCTTCAATAAATGATGTTCAGAAAACTGAAATTCACATGCAAACGTGTCCAAAAATGAAAATGGATACTTATCTCACATCATATAAAAAATCAATGAAAAAAATGGACTAATAAACATAACAACTGAAACTATAAACTACTAGAAGAAAATGGAGTGAAAGCTTTTTGACATTGGCAATGATTTTGTGCACATGATCTTAAAATATGGGCAACAAAAGCAGACCTAGACAAGTGTCTCTGTCCTCAAACTAAAAAGGTTTTCCACAATTAAGGAGACAGCCAACAGAGTGAAAGGCCAATTTGCAGAATGGGAGAAAATATGTGCAAAACATGTATTTCAGAAGGGGTTAATATCCAAAATGTTGAAGAAATTCAAATAAATCAATGCTAGAAAACACATAATCTGGATTTTTTTTCCAAAAGGGCAAAAGATGTGAATAGTCATTTTCTTCCAAAGAAAGCATACAAATGGCCAACTGGTATGTGAAAAATTTCTCAACATCATTAATCTTTGGCCAAATGCAAATCAAAACCACAAAGAGATATCATCTCATTCCTTTTAGGATGACTATTATAAAAAGAAAAAAAAAAAAGAAGAAATAACAAATGTTGGTGAGGTTGTAGAGAAAAGGGAACTCCATGTGTGTGTTGATGGAGATGTATATTGGTACAACCATTATGGAAATCTGTATGGAGCTTCCTCCAAAAATAAAAACTAGAAGTGCCATGTAATCTATCAATCCCACTACTACCCAGTATGTCCAAAGGAAATGACATCATCATGTCAAAGAGATAACTGCATTCCTGCAGTTATTTACAGTAGCCAAGATATGGTATCAACATAAGTATTCACAGACAGATGAATATGTAATGAAAATGTGATAAACACATTACAATTGAATATTAATAAGCTCTGAGAATAAGGCCATGTTGTTTGCCTCAACATGGATGAAGGAACAGTATTCTAAGTGAAATAAGCCAGGCACAAAAAAACAAAGCATCATTTGTGGAATCTAAACAACGTGAACTCATAGAAGCAGAGAACAGAATGGTGGCTGACATGGGTTGGAAGTAGGGGACATGGGGAATGTTATTCAGATGGTACAAAGCTTCAGATATGTGGATAAATTGGTTTTGAACACCTAATATGCAGGGTGGCATCTATAGTTAATAGTACTATAGTAATATTTTTAATTTGCTAGTAGTATGTATTAGGATTCAGAACCCAAACGACATATATCTATAAAGAGAGTTAGCATGCTAGAGAGTGTTGGTTTTGTTATGAATATTAGATCATGCAGTTATGGAAGCCAAGAAGTCCCACAATATGCCATCTATAAGCTGGGACCAGGACAGACAGTAGAGTGGGATAATTCTGTTCAAGTTTAAAGGCCTGAGAATGATGGGGAGCTGGTGGTATAACTCCCAGTCTGAGGCCCAAAGCCTGACAACTAAAAGGTGTAGAGTGTGTAAAGGTGGTGGTGTAGTTCATAGAACCCAAATTCAGGAGCTCTAATGTCTGAGGGCAGAAAAAGATGGATGTGGAAGCTCAAGCCAGGAGAGAGATTAATGTGCCCTTCTTTGCTTTTTATTTATTTTTTCCTTCTGTCTGAGATCTCAGTGCCACCACATGGGTGAGGGTGAATTTTGTTTGCTCAGGGTACTGATTCAAAGGTAATCTCTTCCAGAGACACCCTCACATACTCCAAAATAATGCCGTACCATGCATCTGGGCATCCTGTAACTCGTTGAAGTTGACAGGCAAAATTGGCCATCACACAGTCGCTCTCTGTGACCTCCCCACCACCACCCTTCCAACACCCAGCAGCCTCACAGTGTGATGGATACAGTGTAATGAGACATTGGCCTGATTGTGGTACTCATTCCACAGTGTATATACATATCAAACATCTCATTGTACACCTTAAATAATAGCATCATGTTGGATACGGTACCCTTCGTCTTATTGTAAATAAGAAGTGACAGCTTTTTTCAAATTCCTGACCATGAACATGGAAAGAACAACAACAACAAAAACAAGCAAACAAACAAAAATGGAATTGTAAATGCCAGATAGGAGGACAAAAAAATCAAGATAATTTTCAAAGATTTTAATTGTTCACCTGAACAAAAGAATCAAACAAAATAAAAGAACAAAATGAAGTTAACTATTCAAAACAGTGAGTTTACTCGATTATAAAATCGATATACAGCCAGGCACAGTTGTACACGCCTGTAATCCTAGCAGCTCAGGAGTCCGAGTCAGGAGGATCACAAGTTCAGCCTCAGCAACTTAGCAAGGCCCTAAGCAACTCAGGGAGACCCTGTCTCTGAATGAAATATAAAAAAGGGTTGCGGATGGGGCTCATTGGTTAAGCACTTCTGAGTTCAATTCCTAGTACCAAAAAAATAAAAAAGAGAGAGAATATAAAATCAATATACAACTATCAATCGCTTTTTATTTATCAGAAAATGTAATAAAATATTAAATCACAAAAATATTTCATGTTAAATAATAGCTTTAATAGGTAAAGATTTATTTGAAGAAAATGACAAATGACATCGAGGGACATAAAAGAAAACTTGAATAAATAGAGACATTTTGCAAAGCTATGAATTTTCTTTACCCACATATCAAATATGTCTTGAAAGAAGTTTTTTTTTAAGAAAAGCTTTATGAAAATTATTCTGAGTTTTATTTTGAAGAATAAATGTGCTAATATAGCCCAGGATTTTGCCTTACTTCAATTAATACACTTTATAAAGCTAGAGTAATTAAGACAGCTTTGAACTGGCCTCCCAAATGGGAGAAGACAGGATGTGTTTTGTCATTTGATTCCTAATGAATTAAAAAATTAATATAAGAAATAAAACAATGAGGCTCTGGAGTTGTGGCTCAGCGATGGAGCACTTGCCTAGCATATTTGAGGACCTGGGTTTGATCCTCAGCACTACATAAAAATAAATAAAATAAAGGTATCATGTTTAGCTGCAACTAAAAAATAAATATTTTTTTTAAAAAACAATGAAATTGGTGAATATAATATAGTTAGTTACATTATTTTAAGTAAAATAGGTTTTTCTGGGCATGATCTTTGGCAAAAAGCACTATTTTTTTTTTTTTTTTTTTTAAAGAGAGAGTGAGAGAGAGGGGGGCACAGAGAGAGAGAGAGGGAATTTTAACATTTATTTATTTTTTCTTAATTCTCGGCGGACACAACATCATTGTTGGTATGTGGTGCTGCTGGGGATCGAACCCGGGCCGCACGCATGCTAGGCGAGCGCGCTACCGCTTGAGCCACATCCCCAGCCCCCAAAAAGCACTATTAGATGTGACTATTTAAAAAATAAAATTTTGTATGGCAAGAAATACTATAAATAAGATTAAAAGACAAATGAGAAATGAAGGGGAAATAATAAATATAGGACTAAGTAAGTGTCAGTATTTTAGATATGTAAAGAACTGATAAAAAATTAGAAAAAAATGTACCCCCAAAATAAATTGGAAGATTAAAACAATAGAGGCACATCTTTTTCCAAAACTTTGTGATGTCCATCTTTTTATAAATATTGTGAATTAAGAGTATAAAATAAATTGAAGAATTTTAAGGTCATTAAGGGAAAATATCCTAAATTCCTAGTAGCATGTATACTGTATGGGGAGTTATGTATACAGATGGTCCTCTACTTAAAATGGTCAACTTACAATTTTTGACATTTTGATGGTGCAACGGCAATATGCATTCAGTAAAAACTATACTTCACATTTTGAATTTTGATCTTTTCCTGGTCGGTGTGATCCTCTCTTGTGAGACTTGGCATCACAAGAGTGAACAACCAGTTATTCTACAGTATGGTGTGTTGCTAAGCTATGAAACTTGATAGGTTAGGTGTATCAAATGCATTTTCAACTTATGGTGAGTGTATCAGGATGTAAGTTGAGAACCATTTGTGTATTTCTTTATGGTAATATATATTTATAAATGCAAAATATAATTGACTATATAGAATAAATATTATGCAAAATAATTCTAATATTATTTACATATAAATTATATTGCTGAGTATATACAGTTAAGTTATATATGCATCTAATGCAATGCGGATCTAATCTATTAGTGAAAAATGAAAATGATCAGTAACCTTGAAAAAAATGCTTATCCTATTACTCTAGGAAATAAAAATCAAAATAAGATGCCAATTTTCTCCTATCATTAGCATATATCAAAGAGAATGATAGCACTAATGGTGGCAAGGATGCAGGAGATGACCCTCACATTATGCTGGACAGTCTACACAGATAAAAGTCTGTCTGAAAAATGAAAAACCTTAACAAATACATAGTATTGACCCATTACCTCTTCCTCTAGCAGTTTTCCTAAAAAGTTAATGGTCTAATGAACAAAGATGCAAGTAGATCTCGATGATGGTGCCATGCATTTTAGTCATAGCATAGGATGCCATCTGTCCTGTAGTTAGGAAAAAATTTGACAATTGTGGTACGTCTATATTGTGAAATATTATGTAACCATTAAAAATGTAGTGAGGGTTTATGTATATTGACATGGAAAATGTATGTACATTGACATGGAAAAATGTTCATGCTATTTTTTCAAAAAATAGGTTAGAGAGTAGTACATGCAGTGTGAACCCATTTTTTAAAATAAAAAATAATACAAACACAAATATGTGTGAAAAAATTCTTGGGGTATAATGACAAACTAGTTGTGCCCTTCCTGAGTAGGGAATTATTTGAAACTTCATTTATTTTCTTTTTGTTCTTTTGTCTTCTCTGAATTTTCTACAATTAACCTGCCTTATTTGAGTAAAGAGTGCATTTTCTTAATGTTCCATATAAGAAGCAAGAATGCTATAAAAATCACATGCTACCGCGTGCAATACAAATGCCAGTGTGGGGCAGTGATAAGAACACAGGTCCACGAGCCAGGCTGCCTTGGATGCATCTCATCTGGATTCTGCTACTCACTGACAGTATCACCTCAGGCAGGTCATTTAACATCTCAGATTCTGCATCTGTAAATTGCTTTGAGGATTAGCAAACATGTAAATCATTGAACACAGACTCCAGCACATGTTATGCACTTAACAAAGGGTTAATCCTGTTATTATTATTATTGTTGTCGATGCCAAAGAAATTGGCCTGAAGATCAGAAACAGATCTATATTGCTTAGAAGAAACGTGGATTAAGTGTTAAGAAATTTTTGTGTAGAATATATTGTCTCACAAAATATAATGTACATTTAGTCCGTGGTTTTACCCAAAGAAATCTGCTTTTCAAAATTTACCACGTGTTAAAATCATGTACTTTTAGAGCATGTGCCCTCCTAGAAGGCTAGAGGGGTGACTTTTACAATTTAGGTAATATTAGGTCCTCGGCAAGATATTTTGCACATAATAGTTGCTCAGCAAGCAGTGAATAGAGTGGAATTAACATTACATGCTTGGATTCGCCTCTGGTTAGACTTTTGATTCTGAATGCACTTTATTATATGACCGGAGTTCACTAAAACCCCAATTACTAGAATCGCTCAAAAAGATACAGAGCAACCTGGCTTTAAATTTCATTTTAAAGAATGAGAGATAAGGGGGCTGAGGCTGGGGCTGGGGCTCAGTGATAGAGCGCTTGCCTAGCATGTGTGAGGCACTGGGTTCGATCCTCAGCACTGCATATAAATAAATAAAATAAAGGTCCATTAACAACTAATAAAAATATTTTTTTAAAAAAGAATGAGAGATAAAAAATGAAAAGCTCTTCCTAAAAAGAGGAACTAAAAAGTTGCCTTTATAATTGCACATTGGAATTTTTGTAGCAGTCACATTATGAGTTTATATTTATTGATGTTATTAATATGATGAGTTGACTATGTGCTGGGCATTTGCTAAATATTTTATTGAGGGAATTACCTTCCTAATATGAAAACTCTGTGATGTCGGTATTGTTAATATTTTTTCTAATGGATGTGGAGCCTAAGACTTACCCAGTGTCACATGAAAAGTGAGTTTAGCTGGAAGCTTGAGTTTACTTCCATCTGATGTCAAATCTGTGGCCTTAAACACTTTGCCACCATCCTACCATTCCTTTCAAGGAGTCAAGAAGAATCTTTTTGCTTCAGTGTGCCTCATTTATTGCTCTCTCTTTTATGGATTTAAGTCTTTTTCTTTAATATTGATGCCATAAGAAGCCTGGTTTTAATTCACTATAAAAAACATTTTTGAAAAGTCTGTTTTCCTTGACTGAATTTTGTTTCTAAACCTCTATCACTCTATCATTGAGTTTCTTTCTCTCTTGGGCTGTTTTTTTTTTTGTTTTTGTTTTTGTTTTTTGATACCAGGGGTGCTTAACCACTGAGTCACATCCCCAGCCCTTTTTATTTTTCATTTTGAGATAGGGTCTTGCTGAGTTGCTTAAGGCCTCACTAAATTGCTGAGGCTGGCTTTGAACTTGGGATCCTTCTGCTTCAGCCTCCCATGTTACTGGGATTACAGGCGTGCACCACCATGCCCAACTCTATTATTGAGGTTTTGCCAGTATGCTTACCATACCTCCTCTGTTGTAAGAATTCAAATGCAGGACTTGTGTTTTATACCTTCATATATGCGTGTATATATATGACAGTGGAATGCATTACAATTCTTATTACACATGTAGAGCACAATTTTTCATATCTCTAGTTGTATACACAGTATATTCACACCAATTTGTGTCTTCATACCTGCACTTTGGATAATAATGATCATCACATTCCACCATCATTAATAACATCCTGGTGGCCAGTGAGCTTTGCACTAAATTCCATTGAGCATACACGAAAACAAAAGGGGATTATTTCCTCCCAGTCTGATACTGTGTGGCAGCAAATCTGTAAGCAAGTCACCCTCAAACTTGAGATCTACTGCGGTATGTCTGGGCACAGAGGCGTGGGTCCCTGTCCCATCAGTTGTGGTGCCACAGAATTGAGGACGATGTTTCCGAGTCACATACATGTGAGTTTGTGCACGTGGTAGAGTTACACCTAGACGCAGCTACTCTCACCCACTTGCTTCACATTGGCTTTCGTTGTTTAAAATCACTCTGCAGTGACTTCACCTTCTCTTTCAATTTCCCTTATTGTCTCATAAAAAGTCTTAATGGAAATTCTTATTTTTTATTTTATTTTTAATTGACAAAAATTGTATATATTTATGGTGCACAATGTGATGTTTTGAAATACATATACACTGTACAAAGTCTAAACCAGTTAACTGACGCACACACTTTCTACACCGTCAGACTCACCCTGGGAGCCGTGCATGTGGACATCATCTGTCACAGGCCTGCCTAAACAACAAAACAAATGGTTGCAGGTTAAGAACAAAAAAATACCTCGTTGGATTTCTAGCTCTGCCACTTACTAGCTGTGTGACTACATAAACTTACCCTCTTAGCAGCTCAGTCTCTATAAAATGGAGCTGGTAATATTAATCTCAGAGTTGTCAAGAAGAAGAAAATGAATGCAGGGTGCACGAACGTGTGTGTGTGTGTGTGTGTGTGTGTGTGTGTGTGTGTGTTTAGAGTTTGTTGCACTTGGTAGGTGTTCAGTAAAGTCATGGATCTCTGGGAAAAAAAACAACAACATTTTTTTGCGAACCCACTTCTTATCTTAAGAAATTTCATGATCTGACCATAAATACATTTAAAGAACACTAAATCACAGATACGTGATTTAAAAAACAAGAAAGGAAAAAAGGCAGTCAAGGCCTTTGGGGGAGTTATCTGCACCTGACTGATATTAGAAAAAACTTCAATTTCCTGGAATTCAAACAGCATTCTTCAAACAGTTCAACCTGCACTGATTTGAGGAACACTTTTGTTTGCATAAATAAAACACTAAAAATATTATAGAGCTATTCCATGGAGAAGGTGCATACCTGGTAACGTAAGCTTGTGTTTTCATGCTATTTTTATTCAAGGCAAAACATAAACCAGAGAAAGAAAAACAGAAAGTGATAAGTAGTGTGGCTCTCTTTTCCATGAACATATGGTAGATGTTTAAAATGAGGTATGTCAGCTATTAATTCTCCAGGTGCTTGCCTTCGCCTTGATAATCAGGTTGCTCTACAGAGGGATTTCCCATCTCTTGATATTGTGATCTTTAGGAAAATATGAGACTGACTCTTCTCTCATGGCAGAATATTTAGCAGGAGTATTGAAAAAGTATTTTGCCCTGATTGACATGCAAAAGATTCTAAGAGCAATTCCAATGTGTACGTCTGACCTACATTCCACATCTTCTCATTTTCTTGTCCAAAACACCCGAAAAGTCAGAGACTGGAGAAAGATGCTTCTATTCTTGACTGACTCTGGCATGTAGACGTAGCAGGAGGACCGGGTTCCTCGTGCCACGTCCATCTGATTCTGGAATTAATTTGTAGATTCTGTTAACCCATATAAGTCAAAGTCACAAACGTAATAATTCAGGAAGGTGGGGCTAGGGTCAGCTTTAAAGGACAAATCTAATTTCAACATGGTTAAATGCTTTCTATTTGGGGAACTGCCTTTTTTGTCTCTGTCTTTTCATATCTAAATGTTTACATGGAGAGTCATAGCTCTGAAATCATTTAGGAATTTGGGGACAATAGGGGAAAACATTGAGAAACTGTACTACAGATGAAATGACTTGATTTTCAGAATGCAAGAATCTGACTTTTGGACCATGAACAAAAATGCTTAAGTTATGGACTTATTGACCTTACTGAGGTTAACTTCCGTGGTTTGATGGAAAGGACAAATTAAGCAAATGAAATGTGCAGAGTTCGAAATGAGAGAACTTAGAAATCTGAAATCTAGTTTCCAATTCCAACTTGATATTTGGTGTCTTGAAACATAAACTTATATATTTAATTTTTAATTAAATTATAATTCAGCCTAGAAGCAGCTACTGATATAGAATTTTCTAAAATTAGGATGAACGTGCATTTCACAGTGCAAATCGATTAGAGGAGAATCCATCTTTACCTGGAATTTTGGTCATAATCTCTGAACTTCTAGGAAAAGGAAATGTGGCTGGTTTGGGGGTAATTTCAAGGGCAAAGTGGGAAACTACTCAGGGCATGATATTTGGAAAACAGTGGGGACATATGATGTGAAGGGTTGCTGAGGTGGGTGTTTAGAAATATGATGATATAAATTCCAGGACATTGGGCTGGGGATATGCTCAGTTGGTAGAATGCTTTCTTCACATGCACAAGGCCCTGGATTCAATCCCCAGCACCATAAAAGAAAAAAAAATCCTAAAATAGTCTAAAATTCCGGCAAATACCCAGGGAGAGCAAGGCATATATCACCTTTAAGCATCTAAAGATTGCTTTTTGGAAATTAGTGAATCTATATGTCTCACAAATATTTCGGATGGAATATTATGGTTTCTTAAGTGGTTGGAAAAGAATGTCGTTAGGTTTTTTTTTTTTTTTTAGTTATACATGAACACAATATCTTTATTTTGCTTATTTATTTTTATGTGGTGGTGAGGATCGAACCCAGGGTCTCACACATCTGAGGTGAGTGCTCTACTGCAGAGCCACAACCCCAGCCCTATTAGTTGTTTGTTTTTTAACCCTTCAAGTGCAGTTGGATTTTCAGTGTTGCTGTTTTACCATATTGAATCACTAGGGTTCCTACCATTCTTTGTTTACAAATATGTACAGATAACCCAACCTAATCCTTATAGTCATAGATTACATTCACACAGCAATTGGATAACTTAAAATAGGTAGATCCTTTGTGATTATTTGTTCCTGGGATTTTTTTTAAGCAAATATTTTCCTATTCTTGCTAATTTCCAGTTTCTTTATACTTTGATACTCCCTCCCCTCCCTCCATTAAAGGATCAAGTTTTGAAGAGGCAGAAAGGACCCAATCTGAAATAATTCTTTGGAACCAAAGAACATTAGGATGAACGTGCATTTCCTAGTCAAATGCTTTGAAACAGATTTGGGGGCAAGTGAGTTGTGCCCATTTACACTAGCAAGCAGAAGCCTACGGCAAAGTCCTACTGTGACTTAGCCACTACATAAAGCTGTGTCTGGCTCAAGTTGAACGGAGTCTTTATGAAGTTTTCTGTTTGTAAAAGTTCTACAGTTGATAAGGCATAATTGTATTATTTCCATATTTAATCCTGCCTATGACTTGTAAGGAAGCTTTTATTGTCCTGTTTTAGAGGTGAGCTGTTTATTGTCCTGTTTTAGAACTGAGACTCTGAGAGATTAGGAGACTCACCAATGTTTCCGTCTTTTGCTAGAGCAAAAGACAAATTCAAGGTACAGATGTAAAATACAGACTAGTTCTAATATATCATTTAAAAATTTAGAAGGTTATACAAAAAATATTAGTATTGACCAACAGAGGCAATTTCAGTAGATCTGAAGATGTAGATATGGGAAATTGGTTTCAAAATCTGGAGTCAGGGATTTGTTTCATTGTTTTTGATGCACATAATAAACGTTGCTGTACAAATTGTCTGCAATTGTGCTTCAGAAAGAAAAAATAAAAAACAGTTTGTTAAGCTCTGGTAAGTTTAAGGTTGTTTGTAAACCAGGGGAAATGGTGATGGGGTACAAAGTCCTTAGAGCTCCTAAGGACCAGGTGACAATACACCATTTAAGAAAAGGAGAGAGAGGAAACAATAAAAAAAATTAAAAGACACAAAACCGGGCTGGGGATGTGGCTCAAGCGGTAGCGCGCTCGCCTGGCATGCGTGCGGCCCAGGTTCGATCCTCAGCGCCACATACCAACAAAGATGTTGTGTCCGCCGAGAACTAAAAAATAAATATTAAAAAATTCTCTCTCTCTCTCCTCTCTCACTCTCTCTTTAAAAAAAAAGACACAAAACCAGTAAATGGATTTTTAAAATTAATTATTTTTGCAAATGCACATGTAGGTGGAGAAATTAGAGGCTTCCTGGGGGTGACCACTATTTGGTTACTTACTCCAAATGTGGACAAAAATTAATAAACCTCTTTGTTTTAAAATCTACTAAGTGGATAACATTCTAAGAGGTTTAACTCTGAGTTAGCTTGGCTAAGAACAGTGATCTTGCACACATTTATTGAGGATCCTGTGGGTAACAGAAGTGCTATTTGATGATTCTTTCCCACTTCTTCAGCTGGTCCTCACCAACCATATGCAATTGATAGAAATGACTTGAGGCTGTTTCCATGACTTTTTAAAGAGATTTAATTCCACCTTGACACACATTCATTCACTCATTCATTCCACAAATATTCATCAAATACTTCCTGTGTGAACCACAGCACTGAAGGTACAGTGCTGGATAAAAAGAATACTGCCAGCAGGTGCCCTTTCGGTGATTACAGGCTGGTAAAAGGACTCTTGGGTAAGTGCCCAAAGGAGAAGCCTCGGGACCTTTGAAAGTTTATATGTAGAAGAAATCGACCCGGTCTGAAAGGTCAGCATTGATTGTCTTGAGATCTGAAGCAGGAAGATGTGAGTGTTGAGGGACGTGAGATGAAATATAAGAGAGGAAACCAGCAATGGTGTGTACAAAGGCCCTGTGGCAGGAGGATTTAGACTTTTGAAAATAAAAGGCCCATATGAATTGCGGAGAGAGAGCAATATTGACCACAGGGCAAGATGCCTCTGGAGTCTCCTCACCCAGATCATTTGGTATCTTGAGGACCGTGAATAAGAGTTTGATCTTTAGCCTGAAAGCAATGGAAAGCCACTGAAGCATGTCAGGCAATAGAGTGACAAGATCAAATTGGTCCTTGGCAGTAATCATTCTAGCTCCAGTAAGGAGAACAGATTGGAGAGCCAGAGTTAGTGCTCAGAAACTAGTTAGGAATGTCTTTTTCTTTCTTTCTTTCTTTCTTTCTTTCTTTCTTTCTTTCTTTCTTTCTTTCTTTCTTTCTTTCTTTCTTTCTTTCTTCCTTTCTTCCTTTCTTCCTTTCTTCCTTCCTTCCTTCCTTCCTTTCTTTTTCTTTCTTCTTCTTTTTTAAACTCAGTCCTTTTAGTTTTGCTTTACTTTTTAAAATCGGTTCTCTATATACACTTCTCATAATTTTTATGATAGCTCTAACAACATTTTGTGCCACAGAAATGAACAGAAGTTTTTCTTTTTAAAACCTTTTTATTGACGGCATAACAGGATGCCATGAAAATATTTTGCCACCTGAAAGCAATCTTTATTCTCATTATCTTAATACAGTTTGTTTTATATTCAGATGTTTCTCTTAGTACATAGTCTTCATAATGATGTTTCGGTGTTTGTATCCTATCACATTGAGATGTATTCAAATGCAGTTGCCTGTTGCTCCACACTTGGACATTTAGATAAGTTTTAGCTAAGGATGACAGGATCAGTAAAATGCTGTCCAAATATATCTTTTTCCTTTTTTTTTTTCCATTTGCAGCAATAGAAGCTAAGTTAGGAGAACACATTCTGCCGTCTTCAACCCCAATTATGTGAAAATCCCTCTTCCTAAAGAATGTAAAGTCTCTGAAGAATTTATATTAGGAGTAATGCATGTTGCTTAGGTTGTTTAAGAAATATGAATTTCTGACCCTTCACTGGAATACTTAGCTTTCATTTTTCTTCTTTTTACATAAATTGTGTATATTGTGTTCCCCTCAGGGAGAACTTAAAAGCATTGTGTGTTACAAAGGCTCCATCAAGGATCCTATTACTTTTGAGATGAATAAAGGGAAGTCTTGCTATCCTGGTACAGATCTGTCTATTTTTTTTTTCCTATGCAACAAGGCATATAAGTAAGATAGGGCTGAATTTGGCCCCAGAACTTCTGAAGTTTCAAGCCAGTTTCTTATGACCAAATTTAGCTTCTAGCTCTCAGTTGATGGGGTGCTTTGGCACATAGGAAATCTAATTTTTGTTCGGCACAAATCTTCTGGGTTGTTCTTAGTATAATTTAAAATTTTGTATTACCAGGTGACGCTTAAGCATTTCTTAGAGATTGGCTGCAAATACTTGCTCAGACTACAACATACCTTAAAGGCACTTTATACCAGCTTTCGAAGTTCAGAATGAAATGGGTTGGCACCCAAACACTTCAATATGTTATAGGACATGAAATATGACCAAACAGGTTTTTATGTTCTGACTATTTCTCTTTTTTTGTTACTAGCCAGAGGCAAGTAAATCAACTTTACATCTCCACCTTCCACCCCCCTGACATTTTATTTTTATCAACCTCTTAGGAAGTTTCTGGATTTTTTTATATATATATATATATTCTTGGAACACATAAAATTGGCAAATTAAAACTTCTGAATGTTTCGTATCTATTTATGTGTTGATGAAATGTTACTTCAAACACATTTAATATTACTAATTAATTTAATTACATGTACTGTAGTTGCATTAACACATTTTCTATTATCTGCTCTAATTCGATACAGTGCCCTCCCACAGCCACCTTAACTTAAAGCTTTAATTGCTTTCCCCTAAGCCTCAGCTCATGTTTGATTTATCTGATTTCTTTGTATAAAGATTCTCTAGTTTACGATGTGTACACAAGTCATTAAATTGGTGTTGATGTTTATGCAGTGAACTTGCCAACTGGTTACAGCAGGCGTCCCTTTATGAATTTATGACATGGCAATAAAGACGAGTGTCAGAAGCCCCCGTCTGGAGGGGAATCACTTTCTCTGTGCTGTGTTGGGGGCAGTAATGTGGACACTTCCACTAATTTGTGTAGCCAGGGACAATGCTGAAATCCAGATTTTTTTCAAAATTGTGGGGACTGCTTATTTCCTGCACTGTGTGTGTGTGTGTGTGTGTGTGTGTGTGTGTGTGTGTGTAAAAGAGAGAGAGAGAGAGAGGCAGACAGAGAGCGGCACAGATAGTTTGCAGTTTGAAACAAAACTGTGTGGTATTTTAAGATTTTAACCAGGTGTTAGTTTATTTTATAAACCTGACGAGATATATATTACACATCTAGGTTATTTGAGCTGTGTCAGAAATCTGACATCTTTCAGCTGTAACAAGTAAATAAGATATTTAAAGACAAGGGCTCTATATCATTTTCTTTTATCTGTACTTTATTTTGCAAAAAAATAGGCCAAATAAGTCAAATATTGTTCTTAAGTATTAAGTCATTAGAAAATGAAATTTAAACTTTTTATTTGTTGTTGGAAGATCTTGTAAGATTATAGTCATGGGTTCAATTTATTAATGAAGAGAAGACATAAGACTTCCTGACCGAGAGCACAAACATGCCAATTTAAAAATATCTGTGTATGTATATTATTAGCGCTTCCTCCTGTGTACAATATGGGTTTGATGATCTTTGCCCCTTTTACTTCTCATTAATATATGAAATTAGAAGTCAGAAAAATTGCCACAGAGGATTTATCTCAAATTTTTGTTTGATTCAAATTATCCTATATATGTGCATATTTATTTTCATAAAAATGATATCTACAATAAAATGAAAGGGCTCAGAAACACAGGAAGAGAGGGCCAAATAAGGGAAAAAAACTCTTTCATGTTTGAAGAAAAGGATGGACGATCAGGGAAGTGGGGAGAAGGAAGGAAGGTGTTCCAGATGGTTTTGAAATTTGTGCAGTAGAGGAGAAGATTCTCAAATGTCATGTGGTTTTCTGAAGAGACAAAAACAGGACTTTAATGTCGATGACAGAGTAGATAAACTGGAAGTGAGATAGCGAAATTCATTTTTATCTACATTTCCTCCCAATTCTCACCCTTTATCGGAGCTGTTTTTCTTCATATTGAGAAAAATTCAGATAATTAAATGTAGTTGAGAGAGCCGACTAAGAAGAAATACAGCAATCTAAATATCAAGGTTGTGGCTGATGAGAACAAAATTATTTGCTATCACACATTAAAATGACTGAAATATTATAGGATATTCTTTAAATGCTTTTAGAAAAAAAAGTTAAAGTAAGCTGAAAGAGTAAATTATGGCCAGTTTACATTTCAGTGTGAGAAAACAAAATGAAGAGGACTTGTTTTGATCTGTAACAATCATCTATTTGATTGACACATCTTGACTGGGATCCTTTACTATACAGCTTTGAGTTAGGCACAGGCAAAATAAAGAGAGGTGTGAAATACTATTCCTCTCATTGAGGACCTTATTCTTACCCTTAGCGTCTGTACTGCAAAACAGTACATGAGCTCTTCAACATGAATAAGATACATGACGTGTGACCCAGAAAGCAGCTGACTTCTTTGACCACACAAATGAATCTATTTTAAGATGATACAAACTTGATACAAGATTCATCCACTTTATTATTTTCCTCAAGAAATCCAATCACATTAAGGATTTTGCAAATTCTCTAGTTTTTACTGAAGATTTTTAAGGTTGAGGGGAGGTGTCATATCACAGCACAAACCACTTGAAAAATCCTCTTTATTCTCATCTGTTCCTAGGTCTTTCCTCTTAACCTTAATATTCTCTTGACCTCTTCTGTAAGGCCATTCTCAAAACAGCTTCTCAGCCATTTAGTTGATAGCTTCTGCTTTGACAAGGAACATGGCTGCCAATGAAAGCACAGGCCTTGGAGAGTCATTTCAACCCTTTTTGAAGTACTGATATAGGAAGCTTTATCTTGAAGAATGGTGGTGTATCAATCAGACTAGGATTTGTTATGCTGCTTTAACAAATAGCACCAGCTATTTCAGTGTCAAAACGCAATAGTAATTTCCTTTGTGGGCACTCATGGACAGAGGTGAGTTCAGGCTACTCTATGAGGCAGCTGTCTACCGTGTGCAAGTCAACAACATTCCTTCCACCACTGGCACCTTTATCTCAACAAACACCTTCATGATTGCAGCAGAGAAGAAGGTTCTGGAAATTCATATCAGCAAGTTAATGCTTCAGCCTCCAAAGAACACATGCTCTCAATCATAGTCATTTGTTTAGGAACTAATCACATGGTCCTGTCCAATTCATGGGAAGGAGGAGGGGGAAGGGCTGAGAAATGGAGTCTTCCATGCCTATAGAAAAAGGGAGGAGCTCCAGAAATAATGGGAAGTCTTTGAAGTAGCTACAAGATAGTACATGTTCTAATAGCAATGATAAAGGGATTAAATGGACTAAGAAGTCAATGTGCTTTGCATAGGATTTTACATTTCTATTGTAGAAAAGTAGGATATAAGTTTGAAAAGATCATTTGGGGCCAAATTTCAAAAGGCCTTAGAATGTGGGCCAAGAGTATGTTTTATTGGTGACACAGAGATATACAAGTTTTGGGATATGAGTGATTCATTGGTGTCTTGTGGAGTTACTGGTAGTGACTGCTAAGGCCAAATTGTAGTCAATTTAGAGATATGAAGATTTTCTTCCAAATTAGCTAAGTATGAGGCAACACCCACATTTCCAGGTTCTTAGGAAAATACAGTGGATACTACACTAATTCATTTCCCCCCCTACCCATCCTCCAGCTAAACGATCTCTTTGTGCCCTCCCTCACCTTTTCCAATCAAAATGCCTGTGCAGAACCCATCATTTTTAAACCCACTAGTGGACAAATAAGATGCTGAATAACCATACATCACAGACAACATTTGTATTTAGAAACACTGGTGATATTTGTGAGCATTTAAAATATGTTAAGATATCTGTTAGGAGTCAGCTATGTTAGGATGACAGGATTGATGTAGAAAATTCCGACTCCGTGGCTGAGCAATGGAAATGATAAATGATTCTGATCTATGACTATATTTACCCAGTATGAATAAATAAATAGCTGCTATTTGTTATGTGCTTAATTACTATGTGCCAGACACCATGTTAGTACTTAAGTCTTTGAACGTGACCCACAAGGCTCAGGATGATCTGGCACCGGCTACTTCTCCAGCCCCCATCCTTCTCCTCAGCCCTTCTCATTCTGCAGTAGGACTCTGGGCTCTTTGCCATTCCTGCCTCCTAGCTGGCTCCAACTTCACTTGAGTCTCTGCTCAAATGTCACCTTCTCAAAATGCTCTCCCTGGCCACCCTGTGTAAAAGAGCAGCATCCCCAGCCACTTTCTAATTCCAGTACAGTGCCTTATTTTTCTTCATAAAACTTACTGCCACCGGTCGGTCATATTATATCCTCTATTTTTTGTTTATTGCTTACATCCCACACTGGGATATAAATTCCATGAGGTCAGAGATTTGTGTCTTCTGGAATAGTGCCTGATACTCAGTAACTGTTTGAATTAACAAATGACTTATTATACCTCGTAAGACCCCAATGAGATAGGCACCATTGTTTTTCCTTCATTTGACAATGAAGAACCCATCGTAGGGTGATTCAGTGGCCTCTTCAAAGTGTCCCAGTTAGTAATCCACAGAGGCAAAATTAAAACTCAGATCCAGAGCTCTTCCTTCTGAAAATGCTATGCACTAAGATCATGATAACTGAAAGTTGGTGTAAAATTTATTTCTTAACAATCCACACATCAGGGGCTGGGGTTGTAGCTTAGTGGTTGAGCACTTGCCTCACATGTGTGAGGCACTGGATTCCATCCTCAGCACCACATAACAAATAAATAAATAAATAATAAAGATATTGTGTCCATCTACAACTAAAAAAGTATAGTCGTTAAAAAAAAAAGAATTCACATATCAGATATGTATGCTCGAGTTATTTCTTAGACACTTAATAAATATACATATATATAACATGATAAATATTTCTATATGTATGATAAAGTGAACTGACTTTTCTTCCTCTTGCCAAAAAAAAAAATATATATATATATATATACACACACACACACACACATATATCTGTCTCATAGAGCTAATAGAGGATGATCTTAAAGAGTGAATTTGCTCACATGGGCCAAATGTTTCCTCCTGCAGAGTGGGCTGCTTCCCAAAGAATTAGCCCTCCTCAAAATGAATTATTAACCCCAGCATCCTGGCCAAATTCCCACTTGGATAGCCTAGAAACTGTTCAAAACTTGGAATCCATTGAAATTAGCCTTGCTTGATTGCAGTCTCGGCATTAATTGTGATATAATAGAGTTTCTCCAGAGATTTGACCATATATTATTCTAATGTGGGTAAGCTCACTTTGTCTCTTAATTTTTTTTTTTTTTTGGTTTCTTCTTTCCTTCATGAAATATGGTCTGCATTTCTTTAAAAGTTTTCGGGTTTGATTATTAATTCCCCTTCATGAATAGCTGTGAGCTCCTTTTTCCTCAGACTTGCCAAACCTTTTTCTCACTTGAATGACTAGTCAGTCTCCTGGTCAGATCACCAACTCTCTTGCGTTAAGTGTTGCGTTAAGTGTTGCCCTGTTAGGGACAAGGTTCATTTAATGAAAATTTTCTAACAGTTCCTTTCAAGTTGCCTTGAGGAGCTTATGTTCCAGTGGGAGGTCCAGATGTGTTTTAAAATTTAAATTAACTGACCTAGTAGAACTATTTAGGACTCTCATAGTTGTCCAAAAATTATACTGATTAATTTCTTAGGCAGTTGTGTTAAATATTATAGTCCACTTGTCCTGACCATGAGCAGGCATTGTAATGTCATATACCTTCTGGAGGACCAGAGAGGTATGAGTTTAGTTTAAACTAGTGAAGCATTTTTCTTAAATAAAATACCTTAGAAATCTATTGTCTTGCATGGTTTTGATATCATTGTACACCTCATATAATTAATCATATTTTACCAATAACACGTTTTTGTTTTTCTCTAAGTTGCCCTTGTTTGCCATGTGTGGGTATAATCAAATCTTTAGCATCATGGATTATATTATGATAGATAATATCAATGGTGTTTTTATATTGTAAGTTTTCACTTCAGTCTATATTAAAAATAAGATTGAAGATTTTGTTACAAGGCGGGAAAAAAAATGGCCTTAGAGATTTTTCAGCATAGGGAAAAAAATTGAGAGCTCAAAGCTTAAGTTTTTGCATTTAATCCTGCCTGGATCATAAACAAGTGATCCTTCATAAATGCTTCCTGTGTTCAGTTTTTTACCTTTATCCACTGAGATGAGACAATGGACAAAAGCCATGTGCACTTAGAACTTCTGCAGCTAATATTAGAAAAATGCTTAAAAAATGACAGATGGGAAGAACTATAAATGCAATTGTTAATGGATTTATGCATATTCGTTCTCTCTCTCTCTCTCTCTCTCTCCCTCTCTCTCTCTCCCTCCCCCCCCCCCGCCTTCTAATCTATTTCTACCAGTATTTTCCAAAAAATTTCCCAGAGCACCACCTGAAGTGTGACCTGATGACACCATAGCACATGTGTTTCCTGAGTTGGTTGAATGTTTCCAAAATGTATCTACACTTTAAATTCAAATGTTTACCCACTGGGGTATTAAATCATGGAAAGTGTTACTGCCTTGGAGTGACAGTCATATACTTCTGCCTAATCTATTGTAATAAATACTGTGGGGCTTTCTACAGGGTTTCCCCCTCTATATCCCTGTCAATATGGCCCTAGAAATATGCTATTCCTCATAGAAAAAATAAGATTTTCAATTGTGTGAATAAATTGATAAAGAGTATGCTTCAGTATTGGGGATTTAACCTGGGGTCCTCTCCCACTGACCTACATCCCCTCTCATTTTTACTTTTGTATTTTATCTTGCTGAGTGGCTGAAGCTAGCCTCAAACTTGTGATCCTCCTACCTCAGCCTCCCAAATCACTGTGATTACAGGCATGCACCACCATGTCTGGCTCAAGGTTATACATTAAACCCATACTTTTAAACATACACAAATTTCCTCTTCCCTTACCATTAATCTCTGTCTAACCAGGTGACTCTAACTACCAATTGTGAGAAAGTAAATGCCTAAAAACTGATATTCCCTTGCTTCCCTTGTGAACTTGAAACAAGACACAACTGCTTCCAAACACTGAAAAATATTTGTTTGCTTACTAAATATTTATTGAGCTTGTATTGCTTCCCTATACTGTCTTCCCAAATTGGATACACAGCTGTGAACAAGACATAGAAGTTGAAACCCAGGTGCTTATTAGTAAATCCACCAGAATGTTTCATTTGGCAACTCTTGTGAACATGCAGGTTTGTTCCTAAAGAAATTATAAGAGCATTAGTTCACTGGGGGTATTAATTGCTTTACAGGAACATTATTTATCTTACAAAAGGACTCACTTTAGCACATAGCAAATTCCCTTGGTAATTCAGCTTACAGTATTTCAATTTGCATATTTGTGAAAAGCATAGTCCAAGTTGAAGTTCACTTCCTGGCAGGTTTCATACTTACTATAAATTGTATCCCAAATGTCCAAGAAGTTAAAGAAAGTAATGTCTTCAGATAGTGTGGTTCCAGATTCTGTAACATCTTCAGTCACTTAAATGAAACAGAATGTGTTTGGGAACTTACTAGAAAGAGAGCATAACCACTGTTTCTTCAGTGCCAGGCACCTGGCTTGTTAAAGGCCTAAAGCAGGATGTGGCAGCTGTCCATCAATATTTGTAGAATTATACAAACATCACTATGACAGGATGCTCAAAGATTTATTCATTCCTTGTGATAAAATATTCTCAAATCTTTTCAAAATTGGCCTTTTAGGTTAGAAAAATTATGAAAACTTTATAAAGTAGTAGTTTATATATTTCTTACTTAATTTTCTATTTGTGTTGCACACTATATGAAGATTTTATGTGTTCAGGTACCTGAACTGCAACAGTCCTTCGTTTAGTTTCTGTCAGGTCAGACTTGATACTGAGTGGATACCAATTGCCAGCTAGGAGTATCTGAGGGAGGAGAGTTTGCTAGTATCATTTCCTCACTATCCAGGTCAAATCCAAGTCATGATCATATTTGGGGAGTCAGTCATGAATTCAATGGTGTTTTATCCATACCTTCAAGCTCTTTTGAGATCATTTTTGCTCCTCCTATTTACCTCTTGCTAAAAACCGCCCTCTCTTACCTCCTCTAAGAAAATGTCCTTGTTTAGATAAAGCATAATCAATGCGTTCATGGTATCTACATAAGAACAGTATCTTGAATTTGGTAATGATTTTCTGCTTTGTCTATCGGCCATTTCTGGGCTTATTGCTTGCCATGTGGCAATCTTCAGTGTTTTGCTAACTCAGAGAACAAAACCCACTCAGCTTATGTTACATGAGGGTCTGTTTCCATTATTCAAATAGGAGTATTTAAATTGTTTAAATATTTAAATAATATATATGATTCAGTCAGTAACACATGAGTATCCAAGGTACTGTCAGCCTTTATTGTTTCAGATGAAAAACTTAATCTCTTATGTTCAACTGGCCAACTCACGTTGCTATGAACTATTAATGCTCTTTTCATTGTTAGAAATATGGGTCAAATTTAAGTTCATCTGTCATACACATTAGTTATCATAAATGCTAGAGGTCTCTACTCATTGCCTAGAAAAGCAGTGCACATCCAAACTACTTGACAGGTACCAGCAATCAGAATGAATGCTCGTCTGACCAGAGCAGGTGCTGTCCATAATAGTTTATACCAATTGAATTCAGCTACACTAAAGGTTTGTCCTTTTAGAATCCAATTTTTTTTTGAGACTTCATTTTCAGGGCTCCCTCCCCCTTCCATTCCCGCCTTGATACTGGGAATTGAACCCAGGGGCACTTTACCACTGAGCTACATCACCAGCCCTTTTTATTTTTTGAGACAGGGTCTTGCTAAGTTGCTGAAGCTTGCCTCACACGTGATCCTCCTGCCTCAGCAGTCTCAGTTGTTGAGATTATAGGCATGAGCCACCATGTCCAGCTTTTGAGCTTTTTAAATATTTATAAGAAATATTTTCATGCAAAATAGAATTATTTGTTTCTAAGAATGTAAAAATGCTACTAACTTCTGATATACAAATCAGAAGGAATAAAAGATAGCTATTGCTGTCTATAAAATTTTACCACTTAAATTGAAAAAAATATATATGGTTAGTGCAATAACTTGACATATTTCAAATATGTCTCTCGTTTTTCCTGTTTTTTTTTTTTTTTTGTCCAAGTTGATAAGCAAAAGCAAACATAGTAGAGAAGTAATTAGAAGACAACTTTCTGTTGAGGTCAATGTGGCTACCCAAGATAAGAGGAACAATTTTCTCAATATTTTCTGATTTGTTCTCCAAATTAGGAAGAGCCACATATTAACATTTCAGTAAGCTTCAAATGTATATTACCATATAACCTTATTGTTTTTGCCCAAAAAATACTTTCTAAATTTTTGTGTCTATGTTTTCTTTAGTTCATCAATTTCTAATTTGTTTGAATTTAGTCAGCCATAGCATTCAATTATGGTAGTAAATACTATCAGATGATTTCATATTTTAATATTTAGTCACTTTTATCTTGAATGAATTTTAGTCAATAGCTATCCAGATCCATGAAGATGTATATATTCATTGTTTGGCTATGATGATTTAGATAGTTTATAATCTTATATATATTTAATAACCAGAATAAATATATTCATAGGTATGATGAAAACACATTTGGAAGGCATTCTACAGACCAATGAGTTGATTTGGTCAACATACAAATTGGAAACTCACAATGTGATTATTTTCCATCTGCTCAGAGATACAAGATATTTAAAATACTAATGCTTAAGTAAAATAGTAACTGGACCTATATATGCACAATAGATAAACTTTGCGGCAGTATCTTGCTCTGTCCTTATCTTGATTTTGTTAACTTTCACTGCACAGGCTGCTCTAAAAAAGGGAAGGAAAAGCACATTGATAAGATTAAATTGTGGGGAATTCCGAAATAAATGCTGCTAAATGAAGTTTTTTGGTGTTCCACCTAAGAGTCTCCTTACCATAGAGTCCATTGGTTGCTTTATTTACTAGTATAGTGCATGACTAAGGGCAACACCTGGGTAATTTCCTTGTCATATTTTGTGGATAGACTGTTAATGATCTTTCTCACATATTTTAAAACATCAAATAAATTCAAATAAATATTTTAAAACATCATATTAAGAATATGGTGTTATAATTAAACTGGGAAAAAGTCAAATGTTTCGAATCCACTGTTCTTTTAGGAGTGTTCCTCTGGGAATATAGTTATATCCATAAGTCATTTGTATGCTGAGAGAAATTCTGTATATGCTAGAAAAAGAAAGCAATTCTAAACCTTTGAACCAAGTTCCTAATGCTGATATTTTACACCTTAGGGTTTTTGTTTTGGTGAAATTTTGAATGAAAACATTAAATTTTATTAAGGAATTGTGTCTCATTAGAGCCCCCAGATTGAAAATTTCTTTACAATATCATATAAGAAATATCTATTCCCCATTAAAATTCTCTTTTTAACCCCGTTGTCCATCTTAAGAAGTCATTAGTTTACATCCACTTCCTTTTTGTTTTTATGACTTTTTAACTTATCATTAACCCTATTCGCTTATCCTGTACTCTGAGATGAGCAAAGAAGATAATATCCACAACATGTTCATTGCTTACTCTAGAGATAATAACCTTTTTGAAAAAAAGATAACACTCTGCTTCTTTAAACAACCCCTTCCTTTTTAAATCCATGTTAGCTTTCTCTTGTCAAACTAGACCTTCAGTGCATTCCTATGGTAAATCAAACAAAATTATTCATAGTGTAGCCTATCCAAATAAAATTGGACTAAACCCATTTGAATTGGTTCTCTAGGTTTTAGTGTTGCTTATTAATTCCCTAACGTTTACCCCTCGTTTTTTATTCCACCTAGACTTTTTTCATGTTATTAAAGAAATATTGTAACGGACTAATTGCTAATCCTCATTTCCTTCTAACTCAGACTCATATGGCACTGTGTCTGGACCTGTTAAGTAGGATTGTTGTCATAAGATTAGATACAAGTATCTGTTGTCTAGACATTATATAACTTTCTACCATATACTTCAGACCCTTGTTTTAAACAACCCCTTAGTCTACTCAATAAGAAGAAATTAAATGTTAATTTAAAAATCCCATGTGCTTAGTTCTTTTTCATGACTTCTCAGTATCACCATCCAAATTTGCCAATACATTCTCAGTCCTCTCTTGAAGTAAGAGCTGATTTTCACTAGTTCACTGTTGATATAAATAGGAAGTTTGTATTTTCTGCCTCTTTCTCTCCTCCCTTATATCTCCCTTCTCTCTTGCTGTCTAGCTTTCACCTTACCAGCTTCCCTTTCTCTAATTTCAAAATAGTATTTTTAGGATGCAAAGAATTCATGTTGGTTGCATTTTCAAACTTGGTTAGTTGGACATTCGTTTGTTAGGTACATGAGCATGCCAGCCAGTGACCTAAAATTGTAGCTAGCCAGTCTCTGCTTTCAAGGACCTCTCAGTCGAATGGGACAGACAGACAGACAAGCAAGCATCTGCAATGCATTGTGGCAAATGGGGAAATATAAGGTGGCATGTGGTTGTTACAGGACATAGGTGTTATTGAGTAAATGACAGGATGAAATCTAGACATTGGTATTTGTAATTTCCAAGTAGGAATAAGATGTTCCATAAGAAGCATTCTTTACCCTATAAGCATGAAATTTCTTCTTTCCATGGGCTCAGGAACATCTGAAAAGAGGAGGAGGCTTGGGCAAGCCATTTTACCTCCTTGCCTCAGTTTCATTAGGCACAAAATGAGAAGTTTGTATTAGATGGCCTCTGATGTCCTTTCCAGTTCTGAAACTCTGACTCTGTGAGTTTTTCTTTTGCAGTTCACTGAAAAATCTAAATAACCTAAACCTGTTTTGAAATCTATTTCAACAAATGATCCATAAAATAAATAAGCACAAAATTCAATTTTTTGGAAAAGTGGTCTGGCTGTAAGAACTGAGTGGCCCCATAAAATATTAATTTGGTCATAGTGTGGAAATGTGAAATGATTGTTAAATGAGTCAAGGCCTTATTTGTGGCTTTTGGCTCATTTAGTAAGATTACCCATTAGCCATGTAGGCAGCATAACATGCATCACCAAGCAGCTCATGGGAGCATCCTAACAAATGTTAAATAAAAATTATCTTCTTCCAGCCCTAGGAATATATTTTTGTTATTTTCAAAATAAAACTGTTCTCAGCTTTAACGTCTCAGTCAATAGGAAAATAATTATATTCCTTGTGCTTAAAATTCTTTATCAGTGAATATTTTCTAATATGAATTTCTAATATATTTTTAGATGACTTTTTAGAAGTTTAGAGATAAATGGAGGGTTGTTGGTATCTGACCATCACTTCATATCATCACTCTGTGCTATTAGAATATGTATTTGTAACATTTCTCCTTACAGATGCAGAAAGTATTTCTCCTTAATCTTGAAATACTTAGTTATTAACTTTGATCATCTTAAAAAATACCTTCTCTGTCATTCTATTTTATCTATATCCTGATAGAAAAAGCTTAATAATTGCCCTTAAGATCTGTGTATGACACAATTCATCCAGTTATTCCTTTAGGTTTATGTATGGAAGAGTGAGTTTTTATCTCCTCTTTCCCCCTCCCCCCCCCCCGTCTCATTTTTGGATGGTGGATATCAAACCCAGGTCTTGTGGAAGGGGTGAGCTTTAACCCCACCCCTCTCTTTGTTCATTCTTTTGATTGATTGATTGATTGATTACAATGCAGAGGATTGCACCCAGGACCTTATGAATGCTAGGCAAACATTCTACCACTCAGCAACACCCCAGCCAATTTTGCTCTTTTTGATGAGACCTCCCCACCATGGCTTCAAGTATCAACCAAACATGTTATTCTCTTAGGGGAACTATTATTAAAAATTTTTGGGCTGGGGATGTGGCTCAAGTGGTAGCGCACTCGCCTGGTCTGTGTGCGGCCCGGGTTCGATCTTCAGCACCACATACAAAGAAAGATGTTGTGTCCGCTGAAAACTAAAAAATAAATAAATAAATATTAAAAAATTTTTAAGGGGCTGGGATTGTGGCTCAGCGGTAGAGTGCTCGCCTCATACGTGCAAGACTCTGGGTTTGATCCTCAGCACCACATAAAAATAAATAAGTAAAATAAAGGTTAAAAAAATGAATAAACAATATCTTTAAAAATTTTTTTCAAACCTTTTCTGAGTTTAAAGGGATGTGATTATTATAACTCAAATCTATTTACTTCCATGTAAATGGAAATGGAAATGAATCTTCCTAAAATAGCTGCATTTCTTTCTCCCAAATATACATCTGGCATAATAAATAAAAAACTACTAATTTGAATCCAAAGTCTGCGTTTCCATGACACCAAACATCTGCATGAATAGTAAAAAATTCAGTAGATGTTTTCAAATATCCAAATATTGTGTCGGTAAAACAGTTAAATGACTGTGTGAATCTTTCCATATTTATCTGGATATTTATGCATCATATATGTGGCACAGACAGTCTTTTCTATCAAAAAAACAGTATCAATTTCAAAAATAACTCACTGACAAGTATTTATTGAGCACTTATTCTGTAGAAAATACTGTGCTAAGTGCTATAGAAAGTTTAAGTTTATATAAGACTTAAACTGTGCCCTCAAATAATTTGCAGTCTAATGAGGAACATGACACAATTGTGGATCTACATGCACAAGAGAAGAGGAAAACAATGTGGAAGTTTGGGGGGGAAAGCAACTATTTCCTGCTCCTGACAGTTTCCTGCTGTTTGGACTGTGATGAATTAGTAGAGGCTGATGTCCCAGAATTGTAGAAATGGAAGGGAATGTTGTGACAATATACCAACTGAAATATACTCTCTTTCTGCAGCTGGGTAGAGTTTTACTCAAATCAAATAGCCCTAAATTGGCCAGATGATTGTAATAGTTTTTGTGTCATTTTGTATTATCATGACCTTGGTTAGTATAATTTTTTTGCATCTAAATGTGTTTCTTAGGAATTTTGATTAGCAAATTTATATTCTCTGTTCTTAATAATTTCAACTTTACACAAGAAGCAGACTTGAAGTTATTCTCTGTGGTCATTTTAAAAAACTTCATCAAAATTCTACCTTATACTTTGCTATTCAAGCTTAGATTAAAATTTTTGACAGCCCCATATACATTGCATGTTTAAGCCTCTACCTTCCAGATTTGTGATTTTTTAAATAATCTATTGGGACTACAATGCTGACAAATTTTAAAAAAGAAAAAATCCTAAATTATTGCCATATTTGACTGGAGTCTATATATAAAGAAGAAAGCAGAATGGTTGGTTCCCTTATTTCTTCTTCTGTTCCTTCTTTGTTCTCCTTAACTTCCTACTCATCCTTCTCCCTCATTAAAAAAAACAAAAAAACAAACAAACAAAAAACACATCATTTTTAGCTGGAGAGAAAAGGAAATTCCAGATACTGTCAATTGGCCCTTGTCTGTTAGAAAATAGATGTCAGAATCTATTTTCTAGGTTGTCCTCCCTGCTGCCTCCCACTCCCCTTCCCCATTTTTGTTTGTTTGTTGTTGTTGTTTTGTGTGTGTGTGTGTGTCTGTGTTGTTTTTTTTTTTTAGTACAGAGATCAAACTCAGGATCTCCTAAACTACTGAGTCACATTCCTAACCCTTTTTACTTTTTGTTTTGAGACAAGTTCTCACTAAGTTGCTGAGGCTGGTTTGAACTTTAGATCCTCCAGTCTCGGCCTCCCAAACTGCAGCGATTACAGGCATGAGTCACCATGCCCAGCTCAGGAATCTATTCTTTATATTTACTGGCTTTGCCTTAATCTTTATAAGCTTCATTCTCAGTCAGGTTCTCCATGTTGGGTGCCAACAATGGCTGTCCCAATTCCAAGTCTTAGTAACCCAGGGAAACAGAGAACTCCTTTGACAGTCCCTTGATGGGCTCCTGTTTACCTAACTTGGGTTTCATCTTCAGTGTAGCCAGTATGATTAGCTATGTTAATTGGCTCAGTCCTTGGCACTTAACCCTCCCTGAGCACACCCCTAAATTGAAATCAGGACATGATAATCAAAAAGAAGGGGAAATGATGCTTCAGTGGAAAACATCAGTGTTAAGAGTGGGAAGGTCCACTAACTGGTCAGGAGAGCAGGAGTTACCCTAGTGCTTACTAATGCCTACTGATATGACTGGTATGTTACTTAATCCTTGTGAACCTTGGTTTCCTCATCTACGAAAGTGAGGTGCGAGGCTAAGATCTGCCTAAACACCTTTCAACTCTAATGTTCTGTGGTTTTGGTTTCCAAAGCCAGAGACAAGGATGAGATATCTAGAAAATTCAGAGTTTAAATATGTTAACACAAAGGAAAAGGCCAATGAATCATATTTCATGTAGAAGCGCTTCAGGTAGAAACAGAACTTAGATTGACAGTAGAATAACAAAGGATATCTTTTTCCTAATGTAGTGATTAGCAGCTCAAGGGTTGAGGGGTGGGATGTGTATATGTGGTAGGGTGGGGGAAGTCAGAGAGATTCAGAATGAGCTAGGACATGGCCTGGGATCATGGCTCAGGGGTAGAGCACTCACCTAGCACGTGCAAGGCCCTGGGTTGGATCCTCAGCACCAAATAAAAATAAATAAAATAAAGATATTGTGTCCAACTATAATTAAATAAATAAATATTTAAAAAAAGAATTAGCTAGGACAAACCTTGTTGTTATAATCTTCTTAGGTATTCTACCTGCCATATATGTCTTTGTTAACCTCTTTATCTTACCATCATAGAGACTATGTATCAGGCCCAGGCTTGTTTAAGGTGACAAGACTACTGACAAAGCTGGAAGAATTAACATCTATTTGTTTTCATTCTTTCTACAAATTTTCAGAGACTCATACAAAGTAGGGGACACATACAAAAGTTAAAAAACAAAACAAAACAAAAAAACAATGACCCAAGACTTTACCTTCAGGAAGTTATACTTATAGAGATGTAAATAAGATCTGACAATGAAAAGATAAAAATTATAGATACCAAGCAAATTGTTATGAGAATTTAGTGGAAAGAAGATTACCACCAATGACAAGGATTGGATGGTTTCAAATTAATCTTATTTCTTGTTTTGTCTTCAAAATTCATGCAGACTGTATATGGTAATCATAGCATAGGATTTATTGTTCTATAAGAAAAAGTTGCTGAATTAATGACCCTTGAATAAATTTGACATTCTAGGGAAGCACATATATTTGTTCAGGGGTTAAGTTCTCAGCACGTCTACACGTAACCCAGTTCAAAAAGCATCATCCTAGATCAGTAAATGCTGTCTGCTCGATGTAGTTTCATTGTCCACGTTTAAGGAAGTTGCCTATAGAGTTTCATATTTAAGTGACAGCATCAAAAGCCAGGTTGTGTGGGTCACCTCCATGACATACATATCTTGTACGGAAGTGAGGAAACAAAAGTGGTTACCTTAATGATCAGTTTCCAAGACTATGTTCAAACTAAGATCCTGCCAAATTTGTTACTTGACCATTTTTCTGAATGGTTAAATTACATCATCACAGAACTAATTTTACAAATTGTGCATTGCTCAGTCTTCAAAGAGCACATCTAGTAAACTTTATAGATCAGTAAATCAAACAGACTCAAAAAGAGAAAAGGTAACAGAAGAAGCAGAACTGATCCTAGAGATGTTTTGCTTTAAAAAACATTCAGTGAGCTGGACAGAGTGGTGCAGACCTATAATGCCAGCAACTCAAGAGGCTGAGGCAGGAGGATTGTAAATTCAAGGCTAGCCTCAGCAACTTAATGAGACCATGTTTCAAAATAAAAACAAAACTGGGCTGGGGATATGGCTCAAGCGGTAGTGCGCTCACCTGGCATGTGTGCGGCCCAGGTTCGATCCTCAGCACCACATACAAACAAAGATGTTGTGTCCACCGAAAATTAAAAAAATAAATAAATATTAAAATTCTCTCTCTCTCTTTAAAAAAAAATAAAAACAAAACAAAAACACAACAAATTGTGGATATAGCTCAGTGATAAAGTGGGCTTGGGTTAAACATCCAGTACCATAAATAAATAAATAAATAAATAAATAAATAAATCTTTAAAAAAAAAGTGAAAGACTTTTCTCAGTGCAGGAGAATATCTAGTTAATTTAATAAGAAATGTTGGGGCTGGGGTTGTGGCTCAGTGGTAGAGCACTCACTTAGCATGTGTGAGGCAGTGGGTTCAATCCTCAGCACCACATAAAAAAATAAATAAACAAAATAAAGGTATTGTGTCCATCTATAACTAAAAAGGAAATTCTTTTTTAAAAAAGAGTCAAATGACCATGGTTTTTAAAAGCTAATTTAAATTTTTTAATTGTAAATTTAAAACTGATACCAGATTTAAAAATTGTTTGAAGCACTACACACATGCACAACAGAGGACTATAGAAATAAGAAGTCCCTATCTCTAGGCTGTATGCACTGTGAACCATTACTCGGTGTGTATTTTTTCCATATGATTTTCTTGTACTACAAGCATAGATATGTGTATATTGATTCTTATTTATTTATTTAAACAAAAATAGATAGTACATATTATTCCACAACTTTCCACAATTTGCTTTTCCCCCCCTTAGTAATATGTGGCTTATTTTATGAAAACCTCACATTTTATTTAACAGTGATCCTTCAGTTGAGGTACATTTAGGTTATTTCCAATTTTTTAGTCTTCCAAATAGCTACCTTTTTCATTTATTGTGCACTTCTAATTCATGAGGTGATTCAAAGTATCACTTAAAGTTTTAAAACACTGGCATAAATCTTTTCAGCATAGAATAAAATTCATGATATATCAGTTCCAGTTTGGATATCTTTGGAGGGAGGTTAATCACAACAGATGAGTGTTATTAGGTGATTTTACTCGCCAAACCACCCCACAGATGTATTGTAAGGATATTGCAGATTGTTTTTTCATGTACTTGATAAACAGATTAACTGCCACACACTCACCTCCTAAAATAAAAGCAAAGCAGCAGCAGCAGCAGCAGCAGGCCTGAGGTTGGTATCTGAAATCAAGATAGTCTCTTATTTTCAAGTGAGTTTTCGGGAGAACAATGATTTTAAAAATATATCTACATTGATCCATGAACCATACATGTCTTCTTAGCATTTTGAACACTGTCAGTTGATGTTCAAAGTCACAAGACCTTTATGATTCACTTCTTCTATTCACCAGTGGCCTTTAGAATTATTTAGGGATGTCAAAAATTTTACCCTTTGCTGATTCTTTCTTGAGGAAGGCACTCATCATCATTGCTATCACGTGACTGTGCTTGTTCTTATGAGTAAGATGAGCCACCTCTGGGCAACTGGACCCAATTGGGTTGGCCCCCTACAGTGAACAGACTAAACTATAGCTTTAGTCCAAGAATATGGAAACTGACAACAAATTATTGCTTGTGGTCTACTTCCAGTTTTCAAGTGCAAACATACCAAAGTTTATTTTAAATCTGAGCCAGTCAGACATTTAGTAATACACATCAAAGAAGAAGTGAAGGCTTCCCATGTTTATTATTTCAATATGATGTCTGTTCTAATAAAGAAGAAGAATGCATATGATAGACCATGTAGTAGAAATTCTCCAGTTCCACAGTTTGGCCTTAAATATATACATATATTTGTAAATTAATCCAAAACACATTGTCATGGTTCCAATTCCTCTCAGAAATGATTGTTTTCCGTCCCTCTTTTAATTTTAGAAATATAGTGGCTGACTGCCAGAACACTTTCAGATAAACAGTCCACCCCATGTATAAAAGGGGCATGGAATCACGAATGTTCAAAACCACAGAATGGTATTCAAATAAGTTAAAGTTATTATGGTCTTCCCTATTAATTAAAAAAAAGCCATCTGTGCAAGGTGAATTTTGGTAAGGTCCCAATTTTTTTAATGATTGTGGATGGAATTTGCAACTGCTTTCATAGTGAAAGTATAGCTCAGGGATTCCCAAGATAAAATGCACTGTTTATGTAATTCCGTGGTCATTTGACTAAATTCCTAGTAAAATGCTGGAAAGAATTCTTGTTATTCAATCAGAATTCACAATCAAACTTGAAGGAATTGACTACCTAGTAACATCACTTTTTATTCTTTGACTTTCTTAACATACTAAACCTTAATTTCATCTAAACCTTCTCTCTCTGTCTCTGCCTTTATCTCTCTTTTACATACACAAGTGTGCGCATGCACGCGCGCACACACACACACACACACACACACACACACTCACCACAACCTACATTTTGTCTAAACTGTCCTAGGCAAGGGTGTCACAACAGTGAGAAAGACTGAAAACACAAAAAAAGATCAAAAACATTGCATAAAGAATCAGCACACTAGAAGACATGACGGGTGCAGATCTATATATTTTTTTAATGTATCCTTATTTTCATTTTAATTTTTGCCATTTGCATAATTTTTTTTTCCACTGAGCAAACAACATGTATACCTAGGCTCTCAAAATCTTGGAAGGGCAGAAACTCAAAAGATGCTACTCCCTTGAATTTGGCAAGCAAACACCTTGACAAGAATGATTTTTTAAAATATTTTTTGTCATTTCTCCCCCAACCAGTGTTTTCAGTCAATTAAAATTTGTACTCTAGGCCTTTTCCAGCTTGAAGCCACCTCGGCGTCTGTGATGAGCAATCCTTCTTGTTTGTGCAGCCATTCATTATCTCCATTACCAAGAGGAGAATAGAGGACAATTACATTGTTTGGACGAATCAGAGTGTTAGGAGGAGTATTTGTCATGGTGGCAGAGTGCAGCACCTGACAGGCAACGATTGATGGCCAGGAGTGAGTGTGAGTGGCCAAAGCAGCCTCATAGGATGCAAATTACTGACTGTGGATTCCAATTTATCCTGTTCATTTTTCTTGCCCGTACTGAAGACCATTAGTGGTTTTTGAAGCAGTGAAGGGGTCATTACTAATGTGGGTAGGCTGGAAGCAGGAGGGGAAGGAGGGGGAAAAGCCTTCTGTAATTACACAGCTTTCAGGAACAGGCTGGAGGCCTTCGCCAAAAAAGTGTCAACACCTCGCAATCAGAAAAATTTATTTTCATTTTATGCTTAACCCATATTAACTCAACATTATCATCTTTCTTTGTTAACATTTGCAGAATATTAAAAGCCTGGCTTCTATATTAATACAAATCTAGTTAACCCTTTTGCTAGACAGGGGATTTTGTTTAACCTAATGGCATTTGGGTTTGCTAATAAGTAATTGTGCACATTTTGGATAATGTATGCTATTATAGAAGATGAAATACCTGAAGAATACAATCTCAGATGATTGAAAAACATTCACTCTCTCAAATACCAGAATGATTAAAATGTTCTGAATGGAATACTTTGTTGTTCCTAATGTCACTCTTTAATAATGTTGATGAGAAATATTTATTACCAAAGGCTTTCTAGTTTATGAACAACTTTGACATGCTGGATAAAAGTTTACTTTTCTGTTTAAGAAAGCCAGTGAATTTAGAGCAGGGATCTATTTAACAGATATGGTTGATAATCATGTACTTGCAAGTTCAGTGCCTTTTAAAGTAAATGTATGACTCTAAAATAACAATCCTTGATTTCAAAGTGAGAGAGGAAAGTGGGTTGATAATGGGAAGAATGTTCATTATAAATGTGCGTGAATCATGATGGGAAGTAAGAAATTTAAAAACAAACCTATGGCTTCATTCTCTTATTGCTGTACATTAAGGTAAAAGTAAAATTTCTATTCAAAGCATTATATATAATTGACTCCTTTTGATGTGTGGTCGTCCTTAGTGACCCTGTTAGCCCAGAGCACTAACCAGTAAAAATGAAAGAATCCCCCTCTGTCCCATAAAGGAGTCACATAAATATACTTTAAGTAACTGTGTTATACTCAAATCGAGTCGGGTGGCTTCAAAATAGTTAATGCTACGTACTGTCTCACTTTCCAAACTTTAGTGTCAATAACCTCAGATGAACTAGGAAATAAGAATTATATGGAGCCATCTCACAAAGATAGCTTAGAATAAGGGCCTCACATCTGTTTTCCAGGATGCAAAATAAAACGGGCCTAAAAGTGGTTTCCCTGAGTGCAACTGACATGAGAGTTGATAACCAAAATACTGATGCCATCACAAAAGTGCTTGACACCCCTGACTGATTAAGGAAATTGAACAGCTTAGACGCCTTGTTCTTCGTTGCTGGCCCTACAGAGAGTGGCAGGCACTTGGGGCTACTGATGCAGGTTTCTGGATTCTTATTCCTGCCCACGCTTCTCCACACAGTGTAAAGAGACGCGATGAGGAAAATCAAGCCATAGACAAAAGAAATCACCAGTGGTGGTTTCATTCTTAGACGTGAGTGACTCTTTCGTAACTTCTGATACATCTTTTAAAACATTTGTTTTTTCATTAGCATCCGTACCCTTCCGAAGAGCAGAAGAAACAGTTAGCGCAAGACACAGGACTTACAATTCTCCAAGTTAACAACTGGTGAGTGACCCCCAAATCAATGTTTTTCTCCGGTGGCTAAAATGAGATTTTTAAATAATTGTTTCCTTCCTTCCTTCCTTCCTTCCTTCCTTCCTTCCTTCCTTCTTTCCTTCCTTCCTTCCTTCCTTCCTTCCTCTTTCTCTCTCTCCCCTCCTTCCTTCCCTTTCTCTTCCTTTCTTCCCCTCCCTCCCTCCCTCCTTCCTTTCTTTCTTTCCTTTGTCTTCCTTTCTTACTCCATTCCTCTCTTCCTCCTTCCTTCCCTCCCTCCTTTTCTCCCTTCTTTCTTTCCTTTTTGTTTCTAAACAAATGAAACCAAGGAGAACTTCTCAGTTGCTTCTCCCTTGAGGTGTGGAAGTAGAGCTTAGGGAGAGGAAGCGGCAGCCAGGGGAGATGGTTTGGTGAGACTCGGTTTTCTCCTCTTTTCTCTCCCTCTCTTTTCTTCTCCCTTGCCCTTCCTCTCCACCTGGCTTTGCCCATCTCGGATGCTTTAAAATTCTCAAATCGAGTCACGATCACGTCCCGGTCCTTCCTGTTGGAAGCAGTTGCTATGCGTTCGCACAGCCTTTGCCCGCAGTTATCACTTCTAGAAGGTTTCTTTTGTCCAGGCCGTGAGTGGCCGTGTAGATACAGGCTTTGTAGTAGCTCCTAATAGAAATTTATTTACCCTAATTTTTTTTTTAAAATAGGAAAAAAGGTTTTTCCATTTTGAGCTTTGTGATTCGGTAGATTACCCGTGTGGTGGTGGATGGACCATCCACCCTTTGTACATGGCTTAGAGGGTAACTGAGGAAAAGGAGGGGCAGCGGATTAAATAAAATGATCACAGTGGCCAAGAAATGATATAGGAATTACTTATCAAAATACTGGCCCAGGTTTTATCAGCAGCTTAATTTTGTTCAGTACATTCTTGGGGTGATGTTCAGATTAATTGAACTGACAGTTCTCTTTCAAAATTCAGGGAAAGTATTTGCACGGATTTCAGGCCTTATACAAACTTAATTACATGGAACTCCATTTTATCATTCTAATTCCATGTAGCAGAGGTTGTATTTACAAATGAGAAGTCTCTGCCTTTATTCACAGCTTTCCTTAATATATTTATCAAAGCAGGTTCATTTACAAAGTGCTCTATCTGTGGGACACAGGCAGGCAGACATTAACAAAGCCTTCAGGTTTATCAGGCTCGCTGCCTGATGAGCTACCCGAGGGTCAATTGATTTTGTGGTTCTGTGATTCATTTTTTTCTCATTTTTCTAGGATCACAATGAGAGACATGCTTGGAGAATTAGCCAGTTTGTCTGCCTTATCTGTCAGGCAATTTTTTTTTTCCCAGGGAAGTCAAGCTACTTAAATTGGCCACAGGAACTGCCGTTATCTGACTTTAATGCACCCTATAGTGTGGATAGCATTTCAATTACACCAGTAACCAAAGCTTAGCTGCAGCCCTTTTCATGCCTAGTGCTGTACAGAAAGTGATGTGCCTACCTACAGAAGCAGAAAATTGAGTTGCCTTGCTTCTGTCAGGGTGATTAATGCAGAAATAAACTGCTAACCTGAAAAGAAAGGCAGAAAGGAAGGATAGACAATACAGACTTGAATTCACTTTAATTTTCTACTAAAGATTGGAACTATGTACATTTAAAGACACCCTTTATTCCAAAACTTGGAATAAAGGCTATAATCTCCAGAGGAGGAAGCACTGATATGAGCCTCAATAGTGTAAATATATATAATATATGTAAATATATATTCTCGCCCATGTCTTTAGCCCAAGCCTTCAGTAGTCTGAAATAATAAACAAATGCATTCTGTGTTAACTATAGGAGACTGTCCTACACATGATTTTATAGTACAGAGATTATCAAACGGAACTAGCACATACACAGTGGTCCTCAATAGAGTTAATGTTGTTTTACAATCATTACTTTTGTAAATTTGGGGGAAGTTGAGGGAGGTGGTGATGGACATTTTTGAGGGAATGAAATGTTTCCATTGATATTTGGTGTTGATATTTGATCTTGTTCTTTTTCAAAATACCGTGGCGTATCATCCACTCCCTGTATTTTTTTATGTAGTCATTGCACCTGAGTGAAGGATTTTTAGTGTTGAAAGACCAGCATTTCTCACACACACCTGGATGGAACCTGGAGAAAGCACCCTTTTTTCCTGAAACCCATTGAACCCCCAGGCCTGCATGAGGAGTTCAGTTAGTGTAATATTTTAGGTTTCTTGTTTTTCTATTATTTGAGCCACACTTGCCACAGAATGCCAAAGGTTAGGATGTGACAGTCTATCACATGGCATACTTTCTATATAATAGGGTATCAACGTTGACACCTATGTCTCTACAAAATAATTCCATCTTCCTAATTTTTCACACTTCCTTTTGAAAATTTCTGTAATCTTGCCCTCAGGTCCAATTCTTAGTTAACAGCTACTCATAACTTTGATAATAAGGTGTCACTTATGAGGATGGTGCAGCAAATACTGCTAAAAGGCCACCAAGAATTTCATACAGGGAATTTCATACAATTTCTGGGGATTTCAAAATAGAAACTGAAAAGAGAACCCCCCCTCTTAGGCCATTTTGAACCTGCCCAATGCCTTTCTGAATCCACTTCAACACAGATAAAGTTGGCCCATCCAGCTTCAGAAGAACTCAGAATACTCTTCCTCACCGAATAAGAAGAGGGCACTAGAAATGATTTCTCCAAGTCTGGATCACTCTTACTCAAAAAACAGAGGGGATAATAGTTCTCAAACTGTAAACCTCACTCAGACAGCTACAAAGAAGTAAGACTCACTTCTCTGTTTGAGGCCAGGAGTTCAAGTTTCCATGCTGCAAGATTTGCACCCAAAGAATTAGAGTAATATAGAAAACCTACAAATCAGACAGTCATAGAGGACTTGCTTGCTGTTCCAGTTCAGCTTCTCACCTCTTAAAATAGAAAGGCCAAGCAAGGTCAAGGTAGTTGAGCAGCACCATAAAATAACATCTGCAGTAATAAGCAATGGAACATGGCTCCACGCACTTGATGAGAGCAATAAGCAATAAAAACAGACCTGTTAAGATCAGTCAGTAATTATGAACTTTAGAACAAATAAGGAAAAAGGAAGTTTAGGAGACAATTAAGGGAATTAAAGATGTGTTGCATCGTAGCAGCCAATGATAGAATAATCTTAATGGGATTTTCCACTGTATTTATAGAGGGGAGCATGCAAACAGTGATAGTGCAAGCAAGTCAAGCGTGGTGGAGGAAGAGAGTGGAGTTTATGACATTAAGTCAGTTTTTCCTACAGTTCTCAGAAGTCCATAAATAATCAATTGCTTATTAAGACTTTCTTTTTAAAAAGATGATAACCAGATCCTCAATGAGTGCTGCTTGCTGTCAAAGCTAATCACAATGATAAGAATGGTTATTTGGAGGAGGGTCAAATCAGCTGTAAAACGATTGAAGTGTATGCATTGGGAGAGGAGAATAACAAAGAATCGAGTATCTTCCACCTAATGACCTCCTTACACTGGAGGAGCAACATGGCCTAGTCTGAATGGATATTGGTTGGAGCTCTAAGGGTCATATAACAGAGGTGAACTTGGGTTTGGCAATCAGTTCCATGGGGTTCAAGTCCTGGTTCCCCCATTCAATTGATAGATACTTGGCCTTCAGCAAATTACTTACCCCCTTTTAGCTCAGTCCTCTCATTGGCAGAATGGGGAGGTTACATAGTTACATAGTTCTCATACAGTTCTAAGACTTTAAGAAATGCTGCATGCTAAACCCTCAGCATAGTGCTGGCATATACAGTAGATGGTAGTTATTGTTAAAACAATTAAAAATAAATGTAAAACTGAAAGAGAAACATGATTTCATACAAGGATAGAAATAAAGGTGTCATTAAATAACTTATCAACTAGAATGGTGATTTCTTCCAAGGGGAAGTAGGTATACTTAAGTAGAAAACTTTTTTAAAATGTAGACAACTTCCTGTACAGAGCTTCTCTATTAAACAAAGATAGAATTTTGTAGTTTTTCATATGAACTTTCTTTTTCTTTTCGTGTTTTTTTTTTTTTTTTTTTTTTTTTTTTTAGTTCTTTGATGCCAGGGAGGTAAGATTAGGAAGCCCTAGGAGGTAAGTGGCTTCAAATAACTGTGAAGGTTAGATTCTTTAAAGGGAAGTTAGGGCATTAACACTCTGGTATTTTCTCAGGAGGCTTGCTTATTACATTCATTGACAAAGACAAAAAAAAATATTTTTAATGAGGAAGTTTTTGCTTGAGTAATTTGTTGGGATGCGTATGTACATCTTTGACAGTAGTAATCATTGAAATGTGGCATAGTCTTCACTTTGACAATTAAAATCCCTTAAGCTAAAACTACTACAGGAAAAATCATAAGACATTGACATGTTCTCATGTAACTTTCCTCAGTGACATAAGAATTACAAGATTAATTTTAAAACTCCCATTTCCAAATTAATTTTAAAAGGAAGAAATACTGTACTTTTAAAAACTCACATCACTGCAATAATTATAGCCAATTTGTATGCCAACAAACAAAATCTGCAAGGGTGATTATTGTCAGAACACAGGTATACTAGGAATAGGGACTTATTTCTTGATAGCAGGCTGTCTCCAGGCCCTCAAATTTAAAAAGCATAAAACTTAAACTTCAAGGACCTTTCCAGTTGAAGGTGATTCAGAGAGTTCCTTTGTATAATAAATGCTTCCCAAACTGAGATTAAATATCTGTGTCCTGCTTGCAGCACCTTCCAACCAAATGGTCTTATAACAGTCTTTGTAGGTCTAACAACTTAAAATAATTGACACCCATTTTGCAGAACTTCTTCATGGAAAATGGCACTTTTGTTCTACCCATTCCCAATTTGGACCCACTGACAAATTTTCTAGAATGCATAGGCACTTGTTCAATTAGGACTGAAAAACTGGGCCAAGAAAGAGCATTTGCTTAAGAATCAGTTTCCCTTTCTAGCCTTCTTCCTTTTCTCTTTCCAAAGGCTCTTTACCTACCCAAGTGAAATCAGTTTTCTTACATGTGAAATGGAATGATGAAGAAACTTGTGTGTAAAAATATCCTGTAGTGCTCTGAGGTTCAAACTTTGCAGCCCTGATTAAAATATGAACGGGAACTCTGTTGCTCATGGGGTAGCTGAAGGAAAGCAACCATTTTCCTGGAGAATCCATCAGCCCAGGTAGATCTGGGTGTGCAGATGCTTCACTTTTTTTTTTTTTTTTTTTTTTTTTTTTTTTTTTGCTGCTTCCTCTTGAAGGGCAATGATAGTGTTCTAGGTGGGTTTCAAGACAGAGAGTCACATTCAGGCCTTATGTCAATGCGTCTCCAAGCTCAAATTGGAGCCTAATTAGTAGGAGACAGTGTAAGTGGTAAGAGAGTTTGCACTTCTTTACAGCAAAGAAAAGTCATTTTCAAAGGTGTGTGTGTGTTGTCATTCTACCGCAAAGAGAGCAGACACCGGGAAATATTTTGTAATATTAGGACATCAAGAGTAAGCTGGGAATTGAGGGAAATAATTTGGTAGTAAACATATGGAATAATTGGCCAGTGGTGCAGGAAATCTAAATGAGGTACAGAGACAGCTGGACACTTTTATCTCAAGAGAGAAAGGATTGAAGGATAGAGTGATAGACCAGGGAGGTGGGGTTGAGATAAACCTAAAGGGAGCAAGCCTGCTGGACTAAATATCCTCTCTCTGCTCAGCAATTTCCACCATGGCCATTTGTTAAACGCATAGCTGCCGTCTTCGGTGATTATTTCCTAGTAACATCTATGTTTCTGAATAAAAATCCATTTGAATCTCAAGTCAGATTTGCCAGGTGCTAGATTCATTGTCAGCATTTAATGTGCTGAAACTGCCGATGCTGAGGAAATGAATACAAAAAAGCATGCTTTTGAACTCCAGTTTGGAGAGCTGGAGGTGAAATGCTTCCCTTTCAGATGGCTTCCTATGCCAGAAAATTCCGGGGGCTGGGGAAGGAGGCAGAGATGCCAAGGGGTGTGGTTCCAACTAGCCCCATGCAGGTTTTTTTTTTTTTTTTTTTTTTTTTTTTTGCTAAGCCAGAGTGTTTTCTTCCTGACAGTTACTCATGGGGTGAAAGAACTGGGCTCTGTTAGTAGGGCTTCCATCTCTATATGATATACATGGTCATATTATCATTTCTTGGGCCCCAGCAATTTTTTCTGAGAAGAAAACCAAAAGGAGGTGGGAGGAGAGATTAAAAAGACAGAAAAAGGAAAACACGCCCGATTAATGTTTAACCAGAGGGACTGCCCTGAAATTTAAGTGGATTTTATTTTGCTCTATCTACAGCAAATGTAACCAGGGGTGCCCAGGATGTCGACATACAGCATACCAATTTTGAATAAGAGGGAGTATTACCATATTTTCCCATTTCCCATCCTGTAGCAGATTCATGAAATTCCCACACTGATCTGAACATTGAAGACATTTCTTATACCTAGGCAGCTGTGCCTTCTAATCCATTACTCTGTCCGATCAGCATTTCTAGACACCTCCTATCCTGTAGTGATGGGAGTACCATTTCCAGAAATTTAGATTCAGTCCAAATTTGGGCAAGCAGCTAAGACTCAGCAAGAGCCTTTTAAAAGTGGTAAACAAAAGGAGTAGAGGGGGAAATAAAGGAAGGGAATGCCAGCGAGGGAACTCAAAGGGGAGGTTTGCTGCAATCCTTTACATTCAATTAGACCAGCTCCTTTGTGCTTTTCCCTTTTTGCTCTGCAAAGAAAGAATGAAATATGGTTTTCATAGCAAGCTGGCAGCATTATCTCAGGATGCATATTTCTTTGCTGGGTTGGAATGCCAATAAGAGGAGAAAAAAAAGTTCCTCGTTGAGAGGAAAGTACAGTGCTACAGGGAAAACACAAAACAACCAAAAGGAATGCAACAAGTCTTTGAAACAGGTCCAGAAAATGCCCCTTAAAGAAAATATTTAAATGAGAACACTTTAAAAGATAAAATTTCTCATGTTCAAAGTTACCCGTTTTCGAAAGTCTCTCAATATGGGAAGAAAACTTGGTCCAAAATGTCGACTCTTTTTGATAGTTGAAGGTTTTTAGAATTTGTCCCCTCTCTTTCATTGATGAAGACAATAAACTCCAGACAAGTCCTGCATTAGGCACAAGGCTCTACCTACGTCTGCCCTTCATTATACTAGTATTTGGAAGAGAGACAAGGCTTGCTCAAATAAGTCCTTTATCCATCTCAATTGGCATGATCCACATGGTTTCTGAAAGTAACACTGAAACAAAAGTCTATATTTCAGCGGGTTGCATGATTTTAAAGTAGAATGACATTGACTTAGCTATTTACTTATTTTTAAGTATGAAAAAAGTGAGGATAGCTCATTGAAAATATTATACAGTTTTCCTATAGCAACTGATTTAATAAGTATTCCTAGCCCCAGTCACAGATGGATAAAGTAAAAGTTGTATTTTTAAGAACCATTTTTTTTTAAAAAAAGGAATGTGTAATTTATTTCCAGAATGTAGAAAATAGAAAGAGAGCTTATAAATGCAATGTTGAAACAGAGCTCCTAAATTTTTAAGAAGCTGGTAAAAGGAAGGTTAAAAATAATAGATCATAATGTATCAATACCATGTTGTTTATGTTTCCTAAATTTTTGACTCTTATATAAATGAGTCTTGAGGGCTACAACTTGGTTCTAAATTTTCAGTCCTTTTTACCATGGAGGTACTTTTTCAGTGTATTTCCTCCCTCATTTCTTCCATTACCTGCAGTATTGAGTACTTGTAAACTTCTTTCCAAAAATTCAGTCTCAGAGGAGTAAGTACTTCATGAATAGTCTTTAGACCAGACCCTCAATCACTTCACTCATTCATTCATGCATTCACTTGCTGGAGAGCAGCCTTCTAAAAATTACTTAATTGAGAATCTGCTCTGTTAATGAGTAAATGTAGGTCCTATTAACCTCCTGATCTTGAGGACTTGTTTTGTTGCTGCTGCTGCTGTTTTCATTGTGTTGGATTTTTCAAGTATGAGAGAATGAGCATTGGCTAGGTGGTACTTCCCAGTGCTTTCCCCAGGAAACCTACCCAACTCAGGGCTCTCAGAACCAGTCTCTTTCCTGTACAAACAAGGAAAAGAATTTTTTTTTCATTTTCAAAATTCGTAGAGACATGGGTAGAAAAATAGAGAGAGCCTTGATATTTTTTACAATATTGCTTTCTTCAAGTCTTTTTCCTGCTTCATTGTTTTATCGTAATCATAATAGAGAACCTTGCTTCCGGTCTTGTTTTGTTTTCCTGCGTGAATCAGAATCATTTTTGCTGACTGATCATTCTGCAGAGATTTGTAGCTAACTCCCTGCCCTGATCCAGCATCATTAATTCTGCACTCAGGTTGAAACACATGCAAGGTTCAGTTCTCTTTTTCCCTTGCAAGGTAAACATTGAGAGATATGAGATTTCCCCTGTGTCTTTAGATACAGCTTATCTTTTAGATAAGTCCTTGCTGGCTGAGGTTTCAGGCTGTTTAATGTCGACCTCTTGAGTTCCAAACTTCCTTAAAGCCTTTAGATAAGCAACAAACTTCAGCAGTAATTACGCAAAAGGTGGGTGGAACAGGGAATTAATCCCCAGAGATCTGGATTCAAATCTACCTCAAAACCCTCAGGTGAAAAATCTCTTTCATGGTCTTGGCTTAATGGTTTCTGCTCAGTTCTTAAGGAAGGAATGGGTCAGTCATCCTTAAGTAAGGATCTGTTATAAGAATGCTTTGTGATAGTACCAATAGGTGACTCTCTACAAAGAGATGAAAGTCACTGAATTTGCATTTTTAGCCTATCCAATACTGACATTTTGGTAATTTCAAAGTTAAGCTGTCATCTGTTTTGAACCAACATTTTGGGGTATTGTTTCACTTAAAATTATGGAGTACATGCCAGGATTCTTCATCTCTGCACACTGTTTTCCAAAATTCTGAAAAGTACTCTCTTCGAAAGAGGGGGTTCTGATTCAAATCTGATGAATGAGACTACTCATTCTGTATGTAGCAAATGCATAAGGATATGGGTAGAGTCATCTATTTGTCTGGTTTTTAAATTGTGGATCTAATTCTTTGTCAGTGCAGTCAAAAGGATGCACGAGTATTCTTAAGTGCCTATGGGCAAATTTTCTCTTCATAAAGGTTTGTAGAAAGTAGCACAGGAAAATCAGCCACAGCTGGTTTATTTCCTATGTTACCTGAGGCCAGGTTAGATAGGTTAAATTCCAAATACGGTCTTGGCCATGAGTCACTAAATCCTGACAGTCTTGGATCTGTGTGACCCAATGTGACTCTTTGCTTTGCTAAATATGAAGGTTTCCTGTTATCCTATGATGTTCCCCTGGGTTCTGTGTTGTTGTGTTTGTGTTTATAGAATGGATTGGTGTGGAAGAATGTCAAAGAAAAGGATAACACTCCTGTGGAATAGAATAGTCAAAGTCATAGGGATTAACTTTCCTTGTAATTTTTCATAATGAAATTACTAAAGCCATGTCAGTAAACAGGAAACAAGTGATGTGTAAAATAATTAGCACCAAAGGGAACATAATAGGTTACTTATTAAAATCCATAGACAGATTATATGACCCCATTGGGTCCAGGGACCGCAGATCACATGACACAGTGTGCTTTTCTGAGGGAGCACCCCAATGCACTTTGTCAGCTTACTGGCTTCTGACATTAAATAAGCTTCAGGTGTGATTTATTGAGTACCCTTTTGACAGGAGCGAGAAACTCAAATCTTCTAGTCCTTGCTGAGCCTCGGCTCTATTTTCATTACCTTCTCCAAGTATTACATTTAGTCAACCGAGTTATGTGTAGTTCTGGGAGAATCTCTCCTGCTCCCAGAAGTCATTGTTCCACTCATAATAAAATTATGCTATCAATTTGCCACAAGAGAAACACTGGAGTTCACTAAATTATTGCCATGTGTTTTGCACTAAAGACAAAGTGATACCAATTAAAAAAACAACCACCCCTGGATTCTATATTTTAATGGTGTGCGGGGAGGAGCGAGACTGGCTCGCAAGGGAGGTCATGTCTCCCTTCTTCACATTACAAATTTCATTTTCCTTAATTAGAAAATGGCGCTTATGGAGAATGAGCAGGGGGTTTAAGTGAAGAAAGAAGAAAGAATGAAACCTGAGCCGAGTCCTAAATAATATGTCAGAAAATGACAACTTGCCTCCCACAAGACTATTTCATTTGAAAGATTTGCTAGGTTACATTAGGCTCGGATAGATTTTTCTCAAAATGGGGCCATAACCCACCGACTAAAAAATGCCCCAGTTCCAAAGCTCCACAGATAAGTCAAATCCACACTTTGGTTCCATCACAGGGACAAGTATGTACTCTGTTGTTCTCGCTTAGGGTGACATTTTCAGGATGCTGTGTCCCTAAGGATTTGAGCATTAGTTATGATGTAAGAGTGTCATGTTTTTAGATTATCAGCAGGAACTAATATCCTGCCGTCCCAATTCATCTTCTACTGTATTAATTAAAGAATTGCCAATAATTTGGTCTCAGAAGGAAAACTTGCCTGTCCCATGTCCTAAATAAATAATGCCTGCCGATTTGCCATCAAGTTGATGATGAAGTGAATTCAGAACTTGAGACATTATAAATACGTCAAATTCCATTACAATAGAAAATCTTTATACAATAAAAAATATCTTCAGCCTCAGGCAGTAGTTCACTAATTTTAAAATAATACTTCTAATGATAACAATTTTATTTAGAAATTGTGGGCAGCCCCTTGCAGCATATTATAATGAACTCTATCTACTGTGGAGACAAATAAATTTTCTTGAGGAAATTGGCATTGGAAAATCATTGATAGGATTTTCCCAGTAACACCAGTAAATTGCTAACCAAGAGGAAAAAATGATGAGCACCTCCATTGCTAGATCTTCTCAGACCAGAGAGAAAATGATTCTTCTAGGTATCACAACACAATAAAATTTGGTTGTGTTTTATGAATGAGAGCTCTGATCTTTGGTTATGTTTCCAAACCATTTGATGGTCTGATATGCTGTCCATATATGCTATGGATTGTTTGGGATGCTGTTCTGCCTTTCAAGTGACAGAGGAATAATTCAGAACCATGGTGCTTAGCTCTTAGTAGGTCCCCATAACTCAATGTTGAATTCAAATAAGCTCTAGAGATGGCTGGGGAAGAAAATATACTTGAAATATACATTGAGGTAAGAGGCCAGCTCTCAGCATGCAATTTCTTGAAGGAGATTAGATTTGAAGTTAGTTTTGAATCAGAGGAAGGAACTGTTGTTAGAAGTCAGGTGGAAGGAGTATGAGAACATGAAAGTAGGGATATTGAGTAAAGGAGTCTGGGAGGAAACCAGCTTTCCCTGACTAGGGAAAAAGAAATTTGCAAGTACCTGATGTACAACGGACACCCCAGTCCAAAGGGGTACCGTGGGAACAGCACAAAGGAAAGCTCAATGTTCAGACAAAGGATGATGCAATGTGGTATGTTAAAGGACTGAGACATTGGCAGCTTGGGTCTAATTCCAGCTCAGACAATTTGTGTGATCTTAGGCAATTTAGCCTTTCTCAGTCTCTATCCCCTCATTCATTAAAGAATGGAGACCCAGAGATTTTTAAGGTCCTTTCTATCTTTAAAATTCTATTATTTTATGATTCTAAGCCTGTGAACTGAAAAAAAAAATCTAGTCAAAGCAAGTGAGATGAAAAATGATTTTAACCATTGTATCCTGAATTGATTTGAAGAGCTGGAGAGACCAGTCAGGGTAGACTCTAGGTGACTTAAACAAAACTGAATCAGAGATTTAGCTATTAAAATGAAGAAAAAGAAACCAATTTTTATCTCTATTGTTAAAAACCGTGGCAGGATTTGGTGACTAATTCAGCATGGGGTGAGAACAGAAAAAGGAGCTACAGCTCTGGGCTCTGGGCCTTGGGGAGCAAGGGCTTGGGGATTCTTTCCACAATGACAGCCGGATTTGAGTGCGGCCTGATGGTTTCTCTGGGAAGACGATTTTGTTTTCACAATAGATAGCATAAAATAGAGATGAGCCCTGCAGGGGAAGAGGTCAGAATAACAGGAAGCACTGTGGGACCTCACAGGGGAGGGAAAGGTAGGTCTGAGGGTACAGATGTTATTCAAACCCCGGGAGCAGATGAGCTTGTCCAGAGAGAGGGAGAGAGGAGGCCTTGGTGACAGAGGACACTGGGAGGAGCTTAGGGGCTTGGAGAGAGTCCGCACCAATCACTGCTCTTCAGAGGAGGCCTGAAAAAAAACCACACCACAGTCATGTGGGAGCTTCCTAAGGCAGAAAGCTATATAGGGCAGGATTTCAATACACTGTTTACAGTCTCCAGTTGGAAAGACTAACTAGAATGGGATGGGGGGAGTTTTACATCTATTTAAAGCACAAAGTTCTTCATAAGGATGGTTTAGTAGGGAGCTGGTGATGTAACTCAGTGGTAGAGCTCTTGGCTAGCAAGCATGAGGCCCTGGATTCAATCCCCAGTACCACAAGAAATAAAAATGAAAAAGGTTTAGAAGGCAAAAAAATACATCTTTCTTCTTCCAAATTTGGAAAGGATCATAAAAGGGTAAATTTATATGCCATAGAAGTTTTGACTTAAATAGACATCTCCCAGTTTTCCATAGTTGTGAAGGCTAAAAATCTACTAAAATTGTGGAATTGCATCATAGGGTTTGTTTTGTTTCTCTCTCTCTCTCTCTCTCTCTCTCTCTCTCTCTCTCTCTCTCTCTCTGTGTGTGTGTGTGTGTGTGTGTCTGTGTGTGTTTGTTTGTGTGTGTGTGTGTGTGTGTGTGTGTGTGTGTGTGTGAGAAAGTCCTTGGCATCCTTCTCCCTGACAGGTCAGCAACAAAACAAAACAATCCTTCTGATAGTGTGCTGTTGATCTGGCTGTAGAGCATGAACTTTTGCTGTGGGTGAGCACCACTCTAAAGTCACCTGCTTCAGCAGTGACCATTCATATACTTTTAGCTTGTCACTTTCATAGCAATTTATAAATGTTTAAAAGGCCACACTAGAGAAAAATGAAGTACTATCTATGAAAAGTATATCTTATTTAGCTTTTATGTGGAGGCTACACACAGTGCCTTCTCTTGATGGCTTTGGATAAGGTCTTTTTAAAATCCTTTCATGCAAGGTAGGTACTCCTACTAGGTCAAAGTTCCATAGAGTTTCAGGAAGAGCCATTGAGACAGCCAAACCAAAGGATTTCCATAGGCAAACAGCTACCTTCTTGACATGGACAATTTGGGGGATCCTGGTCTATTGTGTCAATTCCTGACTACAAAATGAGGGAGAAAATGAAGTTGGGAATCTACAAGTAGTCTTAAATATGCCATCTAAAGCTTTGAAATGGCATAAGTATTTGCAGTGTGCTCCCCACATCACATGAAGTTTAATCATTTTTTTTTTAACAAAATGAAGTTCAATCAGGGTTTTCCCTCCCTGTATTCCAGCTACACCCACCTTGAACTTACACTTTGCTTTGAAGCTTTCTGCCTCCAAAGACAGTTTCTCACTGAAGGACTTACTTCCTAAGGATCTCTTTTACAGGTCCCTGTTCACATTTTGTTTTGATGTGTTACTTTGTCAAAGTTCAACTCTAAAAATTCTTTCAAAAATAAGCATATTTTTGGTCAGTTTTCATTGGGTACTAATAATATTAACCCTAAAATTCCCAATGAATATGCTTTTCAGTGAGTTTAAAGATTTTATTAAACAATTTTCTTTCTCTCTTGAATGCAGTCGTTGACTTGTCCCTATTAATCTACCCAGTCCTAACTGTATCTGGAGTTACACATGAAATGTTTGCTAGTTCTTCAGAAAACTGGGCATTCAAAAGGGAAGGGCTTGGTATGACAGAGTGAGTTGTTTTATAAGAACATATTATTTTATGGCTTTTACATTTTTATCTGAAGAGGAGCTGTTACGTAGTAGCCAATGTAATCATAATTATAGTTCAGCTAAATTTTATAATAAATAACCACATGATCCCTAAGAATGCATACCTACCAAGACTCAGTTGCACCTACTTTTTGATAAGATTGTGCTTGGAAAAGGAGACATCCCTGTTGAACTTCAACTATAAAACTAATTGAAGAAAAGTTTTGCTTCATTAAAATATGAACCTCTCATTCCTTGGGAGCAGAAACTATGGTCTATTTGTTCTCCAGGATCCTGGGACATACCACAGTGCCTGTTGAATAAAGGTAGACATGATGAATGTCTACCATTTGTTCCAAAAGATGCTTTTTAGAGGTCTTTGAATAATAAAAACTGTCCCATGGTACTAAAACTTTATTTGGAGGTAATGGAAAATTTAATTTGTAAAGTATTATTTCAATTCAATTCTGGACAGTTACTAATAAAGCAAAGCTTTTAATTGAGGATAATCTAAATGAAATAAATTTAAGTGGAAAAGGTATGTAAATACTCTAAACCAAATTTCTTTTCCAAAAATATTGGGATCCAAGGAGGGAAGATGATTTTCTGAGGGCCACCCAAAAAGTTAAAGGTAAAGCTACACCTAGAACTGCTTCTAATACACCACATCCTACCTCCAGAACCATTTCATTTCAATTATTGAATTATTTCAAAACTATATAAAAGGAAGGCTCTTAAGCATATCATTTCTTTTCTGTTATTCATAGTGCTATGTGACATTGGCTTTTACAAAAGTTAAAGCTCTCTCTTTTCCTGATTATTATTATGATGGTTTTGTGCTCATGAATGTTGTGAAAATCAACTAGTAAGACACTAAGAGTTGAGAGTCTAGTGATATTAAAAAAATTATTAATGAAATACTAACAATCTATCCAAATGGGTATATGTATTTTTAAAAACATAAAACATTTAAGGAACTTCAAGAATTCTTCAGAAGCTTCCCCTTAGTTTGAGATTTGGACTGAACTGAAAACGACTATATGCAAAGATGGGGGAGAGAGGTTGTATAAAAACATCACAGGGCACTTACCTAAGTTATTTAATAAGAAGAGTTTGGGTATCTGAAAAAGATGATACTAACTGAAGCAAAACCACCATTAAAAACTTAACAACCATCTAAGAGCAGGAGCTCCTACCATATTGAATCTGTGACCTTGGACTCTAACCAATTATAAGGACCTGGGGCAGCCAGTGAGCAAAGCAATTACAATGGGAGTCAAACTATTAAGGAGCCAAGAGTTCAGTAGCTTTATGTCCCTGCTAAGGGATCCCTAGAACACTGTATAATAGGAACTGAAAAATATTAACATTCCTACATGGTAGTTTAAAGCAACTTACAGTATCGTCTAATCCAAGCAGATTTTTCATGTTGATGAATATGGGAGTGGTTATTTTATTTTATATGTACTTTTACAAACATTTAAATTGAAATAACCAGTAGCATAAAATTGCCAGTGATTTAGCTGGCTATGAACTTGTAACCAAATACAGTTGGAAGATTTTTTTTTTCTCTCTCTTTAGCTTTCAGGTAAATTTCACTGCATGACAGCATTTCATGCTAGGCAAAGCTCATACAGGAGATGAAAAAGCATGAAGCATAACAAACATCACAAAGCCAGTACAATTTCTTGTTTATAAAGAAAAACAAGGAATGTAAGCTAAGTGGAAAGGTGCTGGATGAAAGATATTTTAAATGCCTTCGAGTTAAAACCATCAGGGATCAGAAAACAGAAGGCAAATTCTAGAGGCTAGTACACCAAGGGAAGAGGCTGATGAATTGCCTTGTGCACATTTTAATTAAACTATCATCTTGAGATTTTTTTGTGTATTGATTTGCACAGTACTTAAAAAAGCTTCTTTTCCCCCTACCTCCCTCCTTTGAATGTTGAAGCTTTGTGCCTTCAGCCTGACTCTATGAAAAGAAATTACTCATCTTTGGAATTGTTACGGAGGGAGGGAAAAAGGAAAAAAAAAAAAATGGGTGGACATGTTCTCTTCTCCTTTTCAATATGTTTAAATTTCAACTGTTCATATAATTATGCTGGCATGTATTTCTTCCTGGCTCTAGTCATGCAGAAAAATTTTAAACATGAGAAATTGGACAACTCTAATGTGGTGTAAAATCTACTTACGCATTGTATTTCTTTCAATATTCCTTACCAATAGTATGCACATTGTTAAAATTAAAAGAAAATGTTAGCTTTATGCCCTAATGCATTTATGTGATATACATAGCTGCCAAATATTTTATTAATGTTGAAAAGAGGAAATTTGAAAAGAATAGAAATGTTAGAAATAGGGTTGACTTTAGGCAGAGGTGACAGTGACAACCATTTAATGGTAATCACCAGTTAGGCACCGATTGTAAGAGTACTTACCAGCAATAATTAGTTTCTTAAGACCCATCTGTCCCCAGGAGTAAACTGAGGCATGAGTTCAAGTGATTATCCAAGGGACTTTTGGAAAGTCATATAAATAGAATCAAACGGAAGCTTTAGCACACTAAATTCCCATGTCAAAATGTGAAATGCCATAGTCACAGGTTCTATGTAGATTTCCCCATCAGTCCCTGCTGAGTAAATTGAAGATCTGTGTCTCTGAATTCTTTCACTCTTCCCTACCTACAGCCATGCTCACCTGCCCACCTATACAAATGCCTAACAAACAAAAAGAAGAATATGAGGCACTATTGTCTAGGATTTTAAAAGGTTTACGTTGTTCTGAGGTATCAACTTGAAAAAAAAATGGATCTCTGCAGATCATGTAAGAATAGCAAGATGGCCTGATGGAGGAGAAGAATAATTCTTTGATGCCAATGCAGCCCTCATTCTTCCTTGGTGACTGGTTGATGCTCACACAACGCACACAGTTGTATTCTCTTCCCTGACCCCATCCACCACAGACTGGGGCTTGTCCTTGACGGTAGTGACCTTGGGAAGACCATTTAACTCTCTAACTCTCAGAATATTTTTCCTAGACCACAAACCCTATGGAAAATGGAATTCTTTGATGTTGAGAGAGTGTCCCTATCTGTTCAAGAGTGAGTTCAAGCTATTCACCTAACTTTCAAAGCAGCAAGCAGCCCAGATTGGAAACGGTGCCCAGCAGGATCACAGCTTTAACACTAAGTCCAGAATAGGACAGGCTGTCCTGAATTTCTCAGATCAGCCTCCTTAAGTCTGTTCCTGGAGGGCCTATTGCTGGTGGTGATGGAGAGGAGGTTAAAAATAGTTTGTGTTTCATTTTAAACTCATGGTCTACTTGTGAGTGACATCAGAGTTCTGATTAATTTACTCGGGTGCTCTGTGAGGTCTGATCTTTGAAAGAGCAAGTTTTTCCAAATTTGAAGTTACCTCTCCCTAGTAATAGACTATAAATTACTTTTTCTTCCATTTTTGGTCGACTAAGTCATCTTCCATATACCACTTAAGGCTTTTTTCCCCCCGTCTAGTAATGGACTCTAACATACTGGTTCTGAACCTCTGCTAGGTCATAACCTTCTCTGAGAATGTAAGGAAACCCATGAACCCCCAGAATTTTTCCTGAAGTCTTAGGTGCCTTCCATGGACTTGCTAATGATTAAGCCTCCCAAAAATGAACAAAAGCAAGCAACAACAGCAACACAACCACCAAAGAAACCTAAGTTTGGTAGAAATATGTTAACTAACCTAAAAAGAGACCATAATCGCTATTCCTCCTTTTGTTGGTGGTTGAATTTCAAATTAATTGAATTTTTAAAATGGCAACAGATGGTTCCCATTTTATTAGATTTTAAATTCATAACAAGTATGAGCCATAACTTTTGACTTGCTCTATATGTTATAGTGCAGGTCATCACATCAGCCTGAGCACTCTACACATCGCACAACACGGGGGGGGGGCATCAAACACACAGACTATACTGTGATTGGCACTCAGAGCCCTGCAGTGTGGCAGCTCTCAGCAATATCTAACACATTATGAATATTGAATGGGTTCAAACACAAATATGGCACCACCCAACAGCTTACCAATTTTAGCAAAACCCTATTTCAGTCATTGGTCATTAAGTCTGCTTTAGTTATAATTATTCTCTTCTGAACTGTAGCTTTTTACCCCTAATGTTTATTTCTGAATGTTAAGCAATACACAGTATATGTCTAAATAGCCATTAGACCTGAGGCATATCACTGTTTCACATAAACTTTTCTTCTTTGGTGAGCTTTATGCTAATAAGGATCATGTACACTGTCTCTTAATGATTTGTGACCACCTTAGAGCCCTGCTTTGTAAAATGTCTGATTATCTGCATATCTGTCTATTAATTTGTTTATCCATCCAACTATCTATAGAAATTTTAAACGGTGTAATAACTTTAAGAACAGCGACACTAATGTAGTATTAGATTAAAAGAATGTTACTTAATATAGGCGTTAATGTAATTTAGAGGCACTTAGAGGAAGCTCTATACTTAGCATGATTCTTGGCCAGAGAAGACAGGTTGATCCCTACTCATTTTGGGATTGCTAATTTGCCGTTAATTAGGAAGATTGATTCTGTTCCGTGATGCATAGGCCCAACCCCAGATGCATCTTCCTGGTTTCTGGGGCACTTTCCTAGTTGTCCTTGTAGTTGCAAATGTGTAACTGAATGTCACAGGGCCTCATGAAATAGAAGGGCTTTTCAGCTTCTATAAAGCATGTATCAAAATTTTTTCAATTTTGTTTTATATTCTGAAGCTCAGACTGGTATTATTTTAAACAAACTTCTGCTTTATTCCATTTCATATTTTTAAAACTACAGCACAAAAGCTGTTCTCTGATTTGAATATTTAGTAAAAGAAATGCTTTTGTAGCAAGAATTCTTTGCTCTATTTTCTTGAAGTAAGTGTCAGTCTCAGACACAGTGCACCCATCCAGGCTGTGCTGTTCTGTACAGAACAACATTTATTTTCAAGTGTTAACTGTTTGTTTATCTTCCCTGTGATGTATTGAATTTGCTGCTACAAGCCTTTTTTCCCTTCTCTCTTCTCTTGGCTGATGACAAATTTTAATCATTTGACTGTCCTTCACGACAATTACTTTAACTAAGATGAGTTATATTCCCTTTATTGGAATGAAGTCAGGGAATCTATCAAAACTAGTGAAAGGAAAATTCCTAGAAATGTTTTTAAACATAGTCATTAAGAATGGGCTGAACCAATACAGAAAAAAATGTGGAGGCTGGAGAGTGTGAAGGAAACCACTTAACCCACTGCAATGTTGATGCCCGGCATTGCCAGGCAGATAACTCAAGCAACTTTTGTACCACGTAATTTATTTTGCAGTGGTGGAAAATAGAAAATAAAAGCAAAATCAAATCCAAAAAGAAGGATTCAATTTCATTTATATACTTCATAGTCTACAAAATGTGACAGATAAACATACCCAGGTTTGAACTTACGCAAAGGTGTGCATAGATCTGATAAATGTGTGAGCATTATGCATTTACATCTCAAGTCAGTGACCTAATCCATAATTATTCCTCTATTTCTTCCTGAAGAATCTTAATATTTTGGCAAATCTTTCATAATTTCTTTTTCTGATAACCCTAGAAATAATTTGAAAATGATTTTGAGGAACTACTTAGGAACTACTTTTAAATGTGCTAAACATAATCTCATAACAAAATAACTGAAAAACTTAGACACCAAAGACATTAGAAAAGGAAATGAGTGATAATGCATAAAATGAGTGTCTTTATCTAGTGTTGAGAACTGATCCAGGTCTTTGCACCTGATTGACAAGTTCTCTACCACTGAGCCACATCTCCAGGCCAAAATGAGGATCTTTAAAACATGTATATTTGTGCCTGCCTTGTCAGCCTAACTTGCAGCCTTATGTGCCGAAGGCCTTTGGTTGTGCCTTTTCTCACGACTTAGTGATCCTTGCTGGCCTCGGTGATATCCTTGGTGGCATTTCTGAATATTCTGTGTATTTCTGAATGTTTTATATAGCAATCCCTGTGCGATCAACCTCACTTATCCCTGCAGCTTATTGCCTCTAAATACATTTTAATCTTCAACTGGATTCTTTTGCCAAACAGTATTCTGGAATTGTTATCTCTACTATTAATTTATATATGTTTAGTAAATCCAAATACACCCTAATTTTAGCCCACATCAATGTAGTCAGGAAATTAGATTTGCTGCTTCCTCCAAAACCTCAGGTCTGATCTATCCACAAAAATTTATTGAGTAGCTGCCATTGCCCAAAGACCTGTCATGGCACCAGGAATTAGGCTAGGTGCAATCTGTTAAGGGTAGGATGAAATGGATCCTCTGTCCTCATGCAGCTTGCAGTTCAGAAGCAAATGTAAGTGGCAAGGTACATAATTATTACATCAATTGTTTAAAATTTGGAGTATATTTTTCTTAAAGTTTAAGGTAAAAATGTTATATAGACAGAGGCCCAAATAGACCCACAACAGCCTTCACAATCCTTTTTTTTCTGAATTTTATCCCAAAATATTAGAACCCTATCTCCCCTCCATGCAGATGTGAGAGAAAATAAAATGAAGAGTGAGGGGGAAATTGCATGAGGTAAGAAGTTCATACTCCTTACCCCAGAGGTCAGAATAGGCTGCCAGAGCCAGAGCTAATATTTCTTGTACTTTGGAAGCAGGCTCTACCTGCATCCGTTTCTGGATTCTATATTTCTTCCTATGTCCCCTTGAGTCACTACAGTGAAATCCAGCAGTCTTAAAAGAATGAGACATGAGGAGGTAAATGTCTTTACGTGAAAAGGGTTTGTTTGTTTGTTTGTTTTAATCTGTTTTCTTACACTGGTCTGAATGGTTGATTCGGTCATTTGTCAAAATATTTATAATGCTGGGATCTTGAGAGACATTGGCAAACCAGAGCCATAATCCTTGCCCTCATGGAGTGTCCAGTCCACCCAAAAAGACAGACAAATGATATAAATAGTTATTATTCATTTATGTCATTAATAATGGCAACATCTATGATGAGTTTGATATGAGCTGTGGATTATTTTCTCTTCGTTCCTTCAAGCTTGCTTCTATGTTTTCATCTCCTTTTAAAACAGTGCAGCTCATCTTCCAAGAGCTTGTCAGGATTAACAGTATAGTTCTAGGCCATGTAGAAGTGAGGAGTTTGACCCACCAGGGGAAGATAAATATGGTATTTCCAACTCTTTCCAAGCCAAGCATAACAATGTTGATTATGCTTAAGTCATATTTTTCACTTAAAAATGTCTAAGTATCCATTTATATTACCTAACGACTGCTCAGATAAGGGACATACCTTGCTTAACTTTCATTTATATAAAAGCTTAAGTAATAGAGGGTATATAACATGCCTGGCATTCTGTAAAAGAATTGTGACACTAACTAGAGGAACTATATATCTAACTTCTCCTCAGAAGAATCTTCTCAGATAAGGCTGAAACTTTTTAGATCTCCATTTATATAAATGGTTAGTTAACTGAGAGTACATAACCTTCTTGGCATTACCTAGAAGAATCTATGGCACTACATTGGTTTTCATGCATATACAGATGGTACTTAGTGCTTTTTCTTAGATTACTTTTTTTTTTTTTTTTGGTACTGGAGATTTAACCCAGAGGGGCTTTTACTACTGAGCCACATCCCAAGCCCTTTTTATTTTGAGAAAGTATCTCACTAAGTTGCTCGAAGCCTCACTAACTTGCTGAGGCTGGCTTTGAACTTGTGATCCTCATGCCTCAGCCTCCTCAGCCCCTGAGATTACAGGCATGCACCACTGTGCCTGGATAGATTACTTCTTATAGAAGAGCAACAGCTTATAATAGAAAGAACAGGTTTTAGATCAAGAAAGATCTGAGTTTGCATCATGTTTCACTATTAACTATCTGTTTAAACCTGAACTTGCAGGCTGTTTCCTCATCTGCCAAACTGCCATGATGCTCTTGATTCAAGATATTATTGTGAGGACTGTAATACTTGGTAGGAGCACCAAAAAGTAACCCTTATTACTACTGTCATTTTAATTTTATTTTTTCACATTTTATGATTTTTTTTCAGTTTCTGTAATCAAACCCATATAGATAAGACTTTGATATAGTGCATTACCTCTGTACAAATGGAAAAAAAATAAGTTTAACATTTCTAGATCAATATGGCTGTTAATTTCTGTAAAATGTTAAATTCTGTTTTCTTCCTATTAAAAAAATGTACATATTTCCGTATATATGAGAGATTAATAAACATTAATATTTAATAGGTAGCATAGACAGTAAATTTCAGGATTTTTCTCTTCCCTTTTTGCAAATAGTTTCTCACACTGTTATGTGTGACTTTTACTTTTCACAAGATTTTTAATGTTTTTGATGATGAAGTATTTTTGTAGAGCATTCACAAAATAAGACACGGAAAAATCTCCAGTAATTCCAGAACTGCATGGCTTCTGAGTGAGTGGCAAGAGTCATGCAAGATGGCCACGGTAACAAGAAATTCCTACCAGCCCTAAATATTTTTTTTTCTAGCAGTATTTTTGCTTTCTCTAGGCCTTTGTTCATCTATGCTATTTATTAAACATTTAAAATTAAATACCTGAGTTTTACAACATGTAACACTGAGGTACAAACAGGTGCTAGGATATATTGCAGACTTGAATATATAGAAAAAGAATGACTTATTACAATTATCCTAACATTTTTTTTTAAAAAGGAACAGGTGTTATTTTCAGATTTAAGTTAACATGACGTCCCTAAGCATCTCTTCCCTCACTTCCGCCGAGGTCCATTGTTTCTTATATTAAAATACTTGGGACATGTCCCTTCATCTCTCTGACTGCTATATTTCTTTTTCTTTTTTAATATTTTTTGGTTGTACATGGATGCAGTATCTTTATTTTGTTGATTTACTTTTATGTGGTGTTGAGGATTGAACCCAGTGCCTCATACGTGGGAGGCAAGCACTTTACCGCTGAGCCACATCCCAGCCACCATGACTGCTGTATTTCTTCGTGATTTTTTTTGAGGCGATGTTGACATCAGGATGCTTTGAGAGAAGCAACCCATCTGTTGAACTCACTGTGGGCTCCTAAAATGGTAGATAACATTTATTCTTAAATACAATATATCAATATATCCATTAGATCAATAAGATCTATACAATGGTAGAGCCCTTGAATAGCCTGTGCAAGGCCCTAGGCTCAAACCCCAGTACTCCAGAAAGAAAAGATTTTAAAAAGAGTTATAAAGTCTAAAGATCAGCATCAATGATAAGTAGAATGTTATTTTCTGATAACCCTATTTTGTGCATAGTTTTCTTCCCTTTCATCTTATTTCCCAATCAGAGCCTTTCCTCATTCTTTTCCTTCTGCCCACTCTGGCCTCTTCTTCAGGTTGCTACCTGGCTCCTGGATCCTCTCTGTTGAAGCAGTTCACCTTGCCTCCTCATGCCACTTATTTTGTGCCTCCGGTTTAGATGCTCCTTCGTATCAGGCCCCCTCATACCTCATCAGGCCCTCATGTCTTCAGGGTGGGGTACTCTCCACAGGATTGGCAGGCCTTGCAAATCTTTAGGCTGCTATAATAAAATCTCCAGTTGCTGAGATTTATGAGGTCAGCTGTATGTAGAAGAGGAAGCACCTACAGTTCATGAAATTGTAAAGAATGCCAAGCTATAGATGGGAAGAAAAGATGCCCAAATTCTTGATAGTTCATATTTTGACAAACCTGGTTTACATTTCCTTTCATTTATCATCCAGGTATTGCAAGTATTCAAATGGCCAATTCAGATGCATGGGGATTTTTTTTTTTTTTTTTTTTGTGTGTGTGTGTGTGTGTGTGTGTGTGTTTTGGAGCTCTTGAGATATCAGTTTACATAATTAATAGAAATATACCAGCAGGTGACTGTAATGTGATTATAAAGTACAGTCCTGGCTGTTGGGGTGTATTGAATACTTTTAAATGAAATATGTGGAGTGTGTGTATGCATGCAATGTGTTTAAATTAATGCAGCCTTTCCAATCAGCCAGAAAGAGAGAAAGGATGTAAATTGCTAGCATGTGTTGTTCAAAATGCAAAAGTAGGAAAGCAATATTGATCTGTGCTTTGGATGTTTATTTACATCAGTGGCACAGTGTTAAGATGTCTGGCCATAATTATCAAGACCTGCCCACCTGTCAAACCGCAATTGGGTTATTTCCCCATTGTCTTGCAGCAGTAAATCTTCAGGTCTGGATGGGCATTAGACAAATGGAAAAAGGCTACTTTCCCAGAACATGTAATTCATTATGGAAAACAGGTGCCTGCCGAAGATTTTTGCTTTAATGCAGACATATTTTATTATTCATAAAATATTAATGTGAGTAGTCACTACCAGAGTTGTGTGGGTTGTTTTCATGTAAAATTTTCCATTTTAATTTGAGGAGCAAAATTGTAAGGATTCTCCAAAGCTTGCTTTAAAAAAAAAAAAAAAGGTAAAAACCATTCCATAAATAGTTTCATTCCCTTAGTCTCCCAAAATAGGTTCCAACGACCCTGGCTCCCTCTTATGTAATGTGCGAAAATAAGTCTGCTTTAATGTTGTATGCGGTAAGTGTTCAGTCCAGGGACAACCTTGTAGTAGGGACAGAGTGACCTTTCAAGAAAAAAAAAATGAAATGAAATATACTTTCATTTTCCAGAAATATGCATGCAAGTAAAAATTTGACAGCCTGGAAGAACATAAGCAAATATATCTTTTTATTTGAAGATAAAAAGAAGCGGGGCTGGATAGGAAAGGGAAAAAACCTGTGAAAAAACGGATGATGCAGTTTTTACGAATAAGCAGCTTAATGTATCTTGGCACCCACAGTAAGCCTTGTAGGAGCTCAAAGTGCCTCAGGCAATCTGTGAGCAGAATAGCAATTTTATTACTTTGTCATTAAACCAATTTCACAGCAGTATTGTTTGTTAATGAGCAGCGGCAAACGAGCGAAGATGTCACACACTGGAATAGCAGAGAGATTTGTGACCCAGGCTCACAGCACTAAGATGGAAAGACCACGGCTATAAAAAAGGAAATACTTTGGGATGAAATGCAAAGTCTATACAGCAGAGCTTGTGTTTATGAGCTACCATTTTGCTAAGAGCTGTGAGAGAAATAAAGGTCTGGAAATATGCAGTTAAAACAGGGCCTATAAAATTAAAACCAAATTAAAGTATAGCAGAGGATTACTGCACAGACTGTACTCGACAAAATATATTTTAAGTGATGAGGTGAAATCTAAATCAGTTTTGTTTGAATTTGGTTGGTATTTATGAAATTCAATAAAAAAAAATGAAGAAATATCCAAACAAAGCAGCTGCCTCACCCTTCTGTGGTCTCTGAGACATAAACACGCATCACTTTGAGGAAATTCCACTTGCCAATCTTTAAATAATTAGCGATTTTTGGATGCACAGGGTGCACCCCTCCATCTCCATGCCAGCCTTCTCCTTACTTTCTGTCCTGGAGAGGACCCTGCACATGTGTAATAAACACTCAGGCGGGGCCCTGATCTGCCTGAGGCCTGTGAATCAACTGCCCCAGCAAGCTGAAATTGAGCTCTTTCTTTGATGGGACTTTCTCTCTTTTTACTTCCTTTTTTACCTTTTGCATTTTTTTTTTAAAGCTGGGGTTGCTCTTACAATAATTTTGGGAGACAGCCTTGAGGGATACAAGTAACAGTGCCAGACAGGCGCGTTACTGCTTCCCTGCAAGGCGTCCCAAGGTTAAGTGTGTTGCCCAAGCTGTCTTGCTGTTTGATGCGCAGGGGAAAGTTGATGCCACCAGGGCCAGCATCCCACTCACCTACTCGGAAGGGAGGGTGGGATGATGACAGGAACCTGGGAGGAAATTGAAGGAGATGATCAACCCATGATTGTATCTTCTGGTCCTCAGACTTGATGCTGAGCCACCCCACTTCTTCGTCAGGGAACCTCACCCATTTGAACTTGAGACTGACCCAATTTTCTGGGTTTTTATACTGCAATATCTCAACCTGTGCAGGTGCTTCTCCATAGGAAGGCCCTAACAGCTCTGCTCATCTGAGCCTGGGGCTAAGGAATGGTCGAGTTTGGCACCTCAAATGGATCAATTTGTGGCAAGTCTATATATAGTCTATAGCCGTGATCGGTGGGACCATACCCTGATTCTCTCTGACCTTCTTTATAATTCAATTTGACCAGTGATATATATGTTTCATATTTTTTTCCATGATGCTCCACTTGGATTATTAAGATGTTCATTAATTTTTAAATTTGATTTGGTTCTACTGTTTTCTTTGCTTTCTTTTATGCCAATTTCACAAAGTGATTTTTGGACTGGTTTGATGGAAGGGAACTCTGAAAGAAACACTCCCGGCCGTGATCTCTGCAGTGGTGGGAGTTCAGCTTTAAGACTGTTTTCTGCCTGACAGGGCAGGACCCCCAGACAAATCACTGGCTGGCTCTGTGGTAGTTGGCAGCCATTCAAGACTGGTCTTGTGCCAGGAGTATTACTAGATAGCCAGACAGATCAATTCACTTTTACATTCCCGCCATTATTTATAGCCCCACCGTATATCTACTCTTGCTTATGAAGTAATGATTAGCAAATACAGTACACATAAAACATGGGCATTTGTTCTGGAAAGGGCTTTCTCCTGCTGATACTGCAGAGAGTTTCACAGGTCACAGAACCTTAAAAAGGATTTAAAGGGCATGTCTTGTGTAGCATTTGTTCCTTTGAAAATGATGCTCCTTTCCCATTTTTGAGTAATTGAAGAGGATAGAAAGGTTTTCTCATTGCTTATGTTTCATTGAATTCTCTGCAGCCCCTTTTTCCCACAGATGTTTCAGCCAAACCTGTGCAGAGGGAGGTTACACGGCATGGCTTGCTATTTAAAATGACTGTTTTGTGCTTCCCTTTTGAGTGTGTCAAGGTGAACAAAAGCAGTGCTGCTAGCATTTCAGAGGGGAGTTTGGGGTAGGAGTTTTCCTATGCTGGGAGAAATTGACAGGACTCAGTGGAGAAAGACTTTGGCTCCACTTTTTGTTTGTGTTTTCTTCTCTTTCTTTCCAGGGCACATGATGCACATCAACATGATTCTAGGTCATGCTAAAGAATCTCATCTAGTTGTGATCTACCAGTTTCGAGGAGGACCATTACTGTCTTCATGCATTTTAAGAGCTGTAATTCAGTTCAGAGTTGATACCTCAACTCTGAGCTTGGCTGATGATGGGTAGGGACACCTTGACTTTTCCTAAGGGATACGTTGCTGGTTGGTTGGAAACCTGTATTCCATAGGAATCAAATCCACATATTGATTAAATAATCTTTTCCTAGCAAAATGAAACATATGTGGTGAACAAAATATTAAAACAGGATGATATCATCAGGAAGAATAAGGGAAAGTGGGCCAGAATCTGAAAACATTAGGCTTGTTGGCACATTACTCCACCTTTATTGTTTCATACTGGATTATCGTACGACGTCTATAATTCAGGTGCTGTTACGTGTACCTTTTGTGCTCTCCAGTAGGGTCAGTGCATTTTCTGTTGTGTGGGCATCATATTTTCCTTCTGTTGCCACAGGTAGCATCATGATATAGTATTGCTAAGGATGTTTACAGTGCCTAAGAATAAGTATTGCTCTGGGGTAAGATTTTCTGTTCATTTCTAGAGGAATTTCCTAATTTCAGATTATATTAAGGACTTGTATTTCAGAAGAATTTCTTCTAAATATTTTTTGGGTGGGACACAGAAGATTGAACCCAGGAGCATGCTATCACAGAGCTATATTCCCATCCCTTTTTATTTATGTTTTTATTTTGACAGGGTCTTGTTAAGTTTCCCAGGCCGGCCTCAAACTTGAGTTCGTTCCGCCTCAGCCTCCCAAGTAGCTGGGATTATAGGTGTGTCCCACCACAGTCAGCTCTTCTAAATAATTTTAAGCACTGCATAGAAAGGTGCATCGTGTCAAATACAAAGATGAGAAGAATCGAGGTTTCCAAATGACTTAGACAATTTCATACAGAATATTAATGAGAGGAGGAAAACAAAATTTGACTGTACTCCTCAAGGATTTTTGTTTTTGTTTCTGCTCTTTTAAATGAAATCCCCATAAAAGCTTAACATTCAAAAAACAGTAGATCTCAGGAGTTAATATGTAGAATGAAGTGAAAAAGCCTTCTGATTCCTTAATGAAATATCTCTTTACCATGCCGCCTTATACTTTTGCCTTTACAGTCGTCAGGGCACTTTGATACATGTTGTCTCGTAGCCCTGTGGAGTAGAGAAGGCTTACGTTATCATCTCCTTTTTACGTATGGAGACATGCAGGCTTCTCCAGGTGTGGTGGCTTGTTGACTGTGGCAAAGCTCCTCAGGTCCCAGCAGGGCTAACCCTTTGGGGCTGACTCTAAACCAAAGCTCTCCCTTCTACTGCTCCAGGTTCTTTCCCATGCACTCCATTATCTTATGGAAAGAGCTCAGTTTAATTTAATAAGAAAGCAGAGTCAGGGTTCCCAAATGAAAATGTTATTCCTCCATGACAGTGTCATTTATGCCCATGTATTTCCCTATCAGTCCACATCAGTGGCCGTAGAACTGTTGCAATATCCTGGGAATCTCTCTCCATATCTGACCTTTGAACAAGGGATTTCCCACAAATAAGTCTTCATTAAGAAAGAAAGCTAAATCAGTTTTTAAATTCTCATTTTATTTTCTTTGGTTCCTCTATAGCAGCTCTTCCTCCTGCTTTCCAACCAGCACTGGAGTCTTTGTTTCTTATTGTTCTAGTGCCAACTATCTAAATGTACTCTGCTTGGCAGGACCACTCAAATTTCATTTTTTTCAACAGTGCTGAGAGGTCTCCACAATGCATAGCAGTTTCCACACTGTGTTTTAAGTAGGGAGTTATTGCTAAGTGGTGCTGAAACATGAGCTGTGGGAACAGCCCAAAAGGTGGGGGCCTACTTTGAGTGAACCAAATTCTTTCCTACTTTGGGTCCAAGTAGAGAATGACAGACAGGAGGCGGGGGGGGGGGGGGAGGTAGTATAGAATGCAAACTTCCACTCCATAGGTTAACAAGCAAGAGACTAAGAGCCTCCTTGCTGTTTTTTTCTCTGAAAAGAAGCTCAATTTCTTGATATTATTTCAATCCACATAAAACAGCATAGAGTATTAGGGAAACTGAGTCTGGGAGTAGTTATTGACTTCTAAATCAAGCTGAGTGATGTTTCTTGAATGAAACACAGGTTTGTATTTCACGTTCTATTGGAACTGAACATTTCTCATTTTGTTTTCCACATTGCTTCTTTTGGTCCTGTGATTGATAGAACCCACAGGGCTACATAGACTTCTTCTGGTCAACCGGACGTATTTCATAGGTATCACAGGACACATTTACTTGTTGACACCTATCACTGAGGTGAACATCTCTTTAAAAATTTATCCAAGGTGGTTTGGCAGATGTATTCTACAGGGGCTGCATCTTAGCTTTATATAGTATCTTTGGTTAGCAAATAGAGAATTTACTAGATTTATTTAACTCTTCAGAGTTGCAAGTAAACAACATTTTGCTGACCCTTCCTTTGAGACGTGCTTTTATTATAAGAAGGCAAGATAATTTTGTTGCTTTACAGACTTTGGTTAATTCTGAATTTCCACCTTGTATGTCAGATGGTCATTCCATTCTAGGTAAAGGATATAGAAGAACATACTCCATGTGATTTCTATAAGAGATGACCTTTTTAAAAAAATAAGGGCTTCAGTAACATGCAATTTTAAAATTATTTCACTTCTAAATACAGGTGCTTTAGAGAGTATACTAATATACTACATCAAGATTGTATTTCTCTTTTCTTTATTTGGTAAAAATGAGGAATGAGTGATTGTTGTATGTTAGAGTAGGCACAAAGGTGGATGAGGTGGCACACAACTGTAATTCCAGCTATTCAGTAGTCTAAAGCAAGAAGATCACAAGTTCAAGACTAGCCTTGGCAACATAGAGAGACCTTGTCCCAAAATTATATTACAAAGAAGGATGGCTTTATTTTCCCACATCTGTGGACACCCCAGGTGCTCAAATTAAAGACATTTTAGCAGCCCTGTTTTTATTACTCAGCAAAATAAATTTAGCATTATTCTGTGGCTTGCCCATCTAAGATTTCTGAGATTAAAAAATAATAGGGGGTTACTGTAGAGAGGTATAGGTTGCTGTGAGTTTCTGTGATTTAATCTCCAGCCTCATTTTCCCTTTCGTTTTCTTATTGCATCATCAATACCCATGTTCCCCACCTCTAAATATATAAGCTTCCTCCTTTGTCCTTGACTTCAAGGAACAATGAGTAGAATAGAGAGGTTATTTTCATATGCCTAAATAAATAATTTGTGAGCTCTGAATAAAGATCCACACATTATATTTATGCTCACCCATGCCTGTTAGGGAAAAGCTGCAGCCCTGGAAGATAAAACTAACAAAACAACTTAAAATTCAAGTTGTTCCACTTATTACTTTGTTCCATTGATTTTCCAATGGTGGGTCATTGTAGATAAAATACTAAGTTCAAGTTAAGAACATGAAAGCACTTTGAAGCTTATTCTCCAATGTTTAAGTGATAGTAGAAATAAGGGCCACTGTACATACACATAACCTGGCCACTACTCAGATTTTTTTTTTTTTTTTTGGCCACATTAGGAATTTTTCTACTCACCCTTTCCAAGATTTAAAAAAATAAAAAGTTACTAAAACCATATAATTTTTCAAAGATACCAGCTACTTGGCTCAATATTGAATCTTTACAATAAATGTTCCAAGGTGGGTATATTGTCTCCAATCTACAGGTGAGTAATGGTGAATCAGAGCAATCACGTAGCTGAGAAATTGTCCGACCAGGAGTCAGACTTCTCTCCTAACTTCAAGCCAGTATCTATGCTGATAAATGTATAAAGCAGGAGTTCTTGTTCTAACTGTGCATCTGTTTTAAGTAGTTCCTATATCTGGTATGTTCTCTCTCCTTTAGTCACCCCATTGACATCTGATAGTATTCTTCAAGGAGGAGCCAAATACTCCCACCTCTTCCCCCTCTCACCCATGTTATCTCCATCTTTCCTGCACACTGTGGTCACTCTTGTGGTATTGAAACTTGTCATCTTGTAGATTGGCCATTTCTTCGCTGCTAAACTCCAAACTCTCTCACTGCAAAACTGAATCATCTTCATCTGTGTGTGCTTTGTAGTACCTTGAGGATTGTAAGCATTGGAAATTCATTTGCAGGATGAGTTAAATGTTTCCTTGTCTTTCTCAACTGATATTCTGATGCATTTTCAATACAAATTGGCCTTCACATTCCATCTTCAGGTCAACCCTTTGAAGTAAATCATGTAATTTATTTCCACTTTAAGTTGAATAGAAAGGTTAAAGAACTTGTTCAAAACTGTCCAATAAGTGGCATAGCCAGAGCTTAAACCCAACACTTCAAAACCTATGGTCTGTCCATTAAACTGTGCTACCTCAATGGCATACAACACACTATGTTGATGGATGGATGTTTGTCTTGTTTCTCCAACTGAATTTGGAGATCCTTGAGATGTGAAATTAATCCCAAACTTAGTGATTTTTTATTTTTTTACTCTGCAAAAGTGGCCCCATATTACAGTGTTTTGCCAAATAGGCAACAGACACTGAATACGTGTTTGTTCAAAGGGATCAAGTACTGAGCCTTCTAGAATTTCCACATGCAAACCAAGACTATTGATAAAGGAGAGGAAATGAACCAGCAAAATCAGGAAATTGTACCCTATACACAGTGGCCGTGGAACTCATTTTAGGTGGTGTGGTGCTGAGACAGGCAAGGAAAGGCTTCTGTTCTGAAATTCTTCCTTGATGTAAAAAATGCCCATCATGTCCATGGCATGGACCTCTCACCATTGTGCTAACCTGTTCAAGTGTTCCCTGCTTCCTTCTTTCCTGTGTCTAAAACTCCTTTGGTTATATAGTGATGGGTAGTGCCTCAGGCAACATTTTATCCCAGTGTTTCTCTAGAGCATGATCGGAGATAAGAATCTGTTGAGGATTTCCTCTGTGTGGAAATTCAAGAAGCCTGAACTTTTAGAAAAGACCCTGAATCTGAGGATCCTGATGGACAGGCTAGAAACAAAAGAGATAATTCAAATTTCAAAAGTACAATTTTCATATAATCCTGCAGGACAGATGAATGAGAAAATTTGCTTGGGCCTGTTGCATCAAGTTCAGAGGGAAGGCTTATTTTACATTCTTTTTTTTCTCCCTCCATCATCAGAATCATATTTTCATGTTCATTTTTCTTAATTTTAAAGATTCTGAAAATACTAACCACTTAGAATTATAGGCACTTTCTATGTTTTTCCAATATTCTTCCTTAAGACCTATTGACTTATGAGTCTAGATAAGTTAAAAGTTCTGGTCTACAACTTTCCTTGAAATGAATTACCAATAATCCACTTTATGTCTTTCATCTAATACACGGCTCCATTTTCCTGCCCAGTTGGAAATAATATAAGGTAAAGAAACTAAGCTAGAACTAAGCTAGTTTGTGTATACGTTGCTGCTTGGTTTCCAAAAGGGTTTTTCAGCTGCAAACCTCTCCTGAGAAGGCAGGAAGAGCAACCCTAGGAATATTTCCTAGCCCTAAATCCTGTGTGTGTGTGTGTGTGTGTGTGTGTGTGTGTGTGTGAGAGAGAGAGAGAGAGAGAGAGAGAGAGAGAGACAGAGAGAGAGAGAGACAGAGAGAGAGAGAGACATGATTGCCACTCATGACTATGGGAATTTAAGTATATTATTGTATTTTGCTATATCTCAGTTTCCCCAATCAGAAGATGGGAATGCTAAGGTTACCCACCTTGTAGAGTTTTTGTGACACTTCAATAAGAAGATATATGTATACCCTCAGTTAAATGCCTAGCTCAGTAAAATTCAATGACATAATATGAATGAATTTAAATTGATGAATACAGAGCCCTCTTAGAAAAGGAGATTTTGATTATAGTCAAATTATATGGGCATTAATTGACACCTGAAATTTTTCACCTAAAATATAAACAAAAAGTCTCCCTAAGTTTTTGCTGAATGTTTTACTTTTTCCCCCCAAGTCAAGGGTTTGACTTGGGAAATGATAATCCAACACAATGAGGACCATCCATGCCAGATTTTCTATCTTACTAACTTGAAATGTTTTCTTTTACTCCTTCATCAGCATAGTCATATTTAGAAAATTTGCCATGATTTCTGGTTCAGTCATGGTCATCATTATAAGCACACACTTTCTTTTTTTTTTTTTTTTTTCTTTTTTTTTTTTTTTTTAAAGAGAGAGTGAGAGAGGGGGAGAGAGAGAGAGAGAGAATTTTTAATATTTATTTTTTAGTTCTCGGCAGACACAACATCTTTGTTGGTATGTGGTGCTGAGGATCGAACCCGGGCCGCACGCATGCCAGGCGAGCGCGCTACCGCTTGAGCCACATCGCCAGCCCCAGCACACACTTTCTAACACTTAATTCAATGAGCTCCATTTAGTCAAGAGATTAAATCCGGTTCAAAGATTCATGAACTGTTTGCTGCACTTAAATAAATCGCTGATTCACAGTTACTGATCAACCTCCTAATACCACCATTCATAAACAGGAATGGGCCAACCCCTGCTGGCATGACGATCAGCAGGAGGAGGAGTGGGTTGGGCACTGAAGAGCTGACAGTTCTCCTCAATTCCTGAGGGGAGCCTTGAGATGACAGCATATAGGTGAGCAGGGCAAGGCAACTGTGACATCTCCCTGGGGTCCCTTTGGTGCCAGGGATTTACAGAGCCTCAGCTGTCAAAGAACAATAAATTTTCCTCCAAAATATAAAACATAAATCAGTGTTTCCCAAACACTGAAAGGCAAGAAGAAACTTAATCCCCATAATAATGAAAAGAATCCTGTTAATTAAATCAGCAAGGTAGAGAGCTTCCCTCCAAGCACACGGCCCAGCTGAACAGTAGAATACCTTGGAGACCAAAGCTGAAATCCAAGCTTTTTCTAGGTTGCAAGCCAGCATCCTGAGGGAACATTTAGAAAGAAAAAAAAAAAAAAAATCTTAGAAACAGGACAAGTAAACACAACTTTTTTTTTTTTTTTCTTTTGGAAGTTGTACTTGGACTATGTTTATCTGGGCAGGGAAGTTGCAAAACAAATTGTAAACCAGGCTTGGCATATTTGTGCCAATCCCTTATCAGATTTGCACGACATGGGTAAACTGAAGCCTGCAGCACTGTGAACTGAAACACAAGTGCAAATCCGCGGGATGCTTAGAGAGGGAAGAAAAAGATATATGTCATTTCTTCGGATTATTTGTTTATAGTTTGTTTGTTTCAACCTTACCCTGTTTCAATGTATTTGCCTCCTAAACATACTGGCTCAGTTTCTAACAATAATTAAGTGTTTACTTCACACATCTTTCTTTTTGTCCTGCAAAGCCATTGGTATAGATTTGTGGGTTTTTAAAAAAATCCTTGGTTAATGGGCTGGCCTACTAAGAGACAGTGTGTTGCTGTGGTTGAGGAGAGCTGGAAAAATAGAGGTTAAGTTTCTTTGCGAACCTGTCACATTTGGGAATTGAGGGCCATATAATATTACTACCCTCAAGCCACCGACAGCAACTTCTATTCCCATCAGGAGGAGCCCTCACAGGAAGGAAAGCCATCCTCTCTCAGCTCCACTTCAGTTTCTGGTTTTATTCTCCAAGCTTCTCAGAACCAAGTCTCTTCAACTGATAATCTACTAACCTTTAGATGGGTTTTTACTGCCAGAGGGAAAGCTCTTCAAATGGACTGGAGTATATTCACCGAGTCCGAGACCTCCCTCCTGAACGCATCCATATGTGAAAAGACAAAAACTACCCAACAGTCTACTAGACCTCAACATTTACCTAATCATTCACATAGTGATTCATGGCATACTAGTTATTTCATGAGCATCTTTGAAAAAAATGTTATTCATGTCACAGGACACATTTGCAGTATGTCAAAGCTCATTCAGATTTACATGTACCTGTAGCCAAACATGTTTTGTACACTTTTGGCAGGAGGATTTTCTTGCCATCATCTGTGTTCACCACCTTCCTTTGTCCAGTTCACAACCACAGGAGCACACACTTGAAAGAACATATTCAGTACTGAAAGTGGCAGTGCTGCTGAGAGGCCAATAGTAGATGTAACTTTATATTAATAACTAGAATTGGTCACAACTCCAAGCCTGCCATCCCTCAGATCCCATCGTGCTACCAATCACTTCAGCAGGAAGAAAGGAAGTAGCCAACAGAATATGGCTAATGCATGGTTCTTTGTGGCTAAGAACAGATTTAAGTGGCAGCAAGTGGCCATGCTATGATGTCTGGGTCATTTGATTCTTGGGTCAGAGCATAACAAGATAGTTGATCCCAACTCAGTCCCATTACTTCTCTGATAACTTCAGCAGGGTTATGGATCATAGTCTGGTGACCCTTCCTGTGTGATTAAAAAAAAAAATCTTAAGTTTCCCCCCCCTTTTTTTTAATGCTGAGCTGAGTGTCAAGAGAGATTTGAAGTTAGTTATGACACACTTATGATGAGTTTGTGCAAAAATTCAAATAAGAAACAAATTCTGTTTTAAAATGTTTTTCTGTCTTTTACAATTTTGTAGGAAAGTTACTTAAGTAAATACTTATTTTAACTTTCCGTTATTTTGAAATGGCTAGTAGGTGAACTTTTGTAAGAGCTGTGTTTTACTAATAAATATCTTTAGTCACAAATATTTTAGTGTCTATTAGTTGATGGAATAACTGCTCAAGTAGATGATGTTCATTATTTCCTAAAGGCTGGAACCTATTCTTATTTAACTCAGAATGTTAGAGTAGGTATTGAGTTTATGCAGGTTCCAATAAGTGGCTGGTCAAATTTTTACTTTTTTTTTAATAAAGTATTTTTAAAAAATATTTATTTATTTATTTTAGTTGTAGTTGGGCACGATACCTTTATTTCACTTATTTATTTTATGTGGTGCTGAGGATCGAACCCAGGGTCTCACACGTTCGAAGCGAGTGCTCTAACGCTGAGCCACAACCCCAGCCCAAATTTTTACTTTTAGTTTTTGGTAATATAAGAACCTCAGCCACATCTGGGGATTGACTTGGGGGAAAAAAATCATCTAGCTACCTTTTATTGAGTATCTACTCTAAATAGGTTACTGAGCCAAGTGCTAGGAACCAAGTAAGTCAGAGCATCTTGGTAGCAATAAGCAGTTTGTTTCAGATGAATGCCAAACTTAAATATTGGAAATGACATTATAATTTTTGCCTTAGTGTTTAAATATGCACTGTATGTTATTTTGCATATCCATACATGGTGGGTCTACCATGTAGCTTTTCATTCTCAAATGTTTTTGAGTGATTAGCCAAAGGCAGGTGTGGACAGTGGAAACAGCCACCATAACAAACTGGGCAAGCCCCTCCACAGCCTGAGGGAGGACTGTCACACACACCGCCCTTTTCTGTTTACATTGACATCATTTTGACAGTTTAGCGCCTTTTTTCTTCAGGAGTTGGGGGTAGGAAGCAACTCTTCTGATTAGAAATTTTCAAAGACAAACTTGCATAAGAAACAAAGTTTGCATTCCTTTATATATTTAGATATGACAGATTAAAAACAAAGCAGGTATGTGAGTTTGTTTAATCCCTCACCAAGGTGGCAATCTCCAGATGCTTTGATGTCATCCAGTTGCAAGGCCCCTGAGACTTCTCCAGGAGCCAAATTCAGTTGACTTTATGTGGCTTGCCCATCCCTTCTGGTGTTCAAAAAAAGAAAGGATAAGGTCCCTGCTCCTTCTTGTCTCCTTCCTTTATTGTACGGTTTGCTTTGTTTGTTTGATTTTAAAACTGCCATTATGTGAAAGTGTTGCAAGTATAAATAATTGAGAAGATAACTCTGTAGGGAAACCACTTTTGCTGCCTTTGTGCAGAGGCAGCTCATTACGGCTCTGAGCTGCAGCATTCCATAAGAGCAATTATGCAACATCAGTATGTCATGGATATTAACCAAGGGGAGTAGATAAGAGACGGGAAAATAATTTTGTAACTTATTTAATTAAATTTATTTGGTTTTTCAAATACTTCCTGTTGCATAACATTTAACCAAACCACTCCACGGTTGAGGTGGTCTTTGAAGGACTGTTTTTCGGCATTTGTTTTTTGGCATTTCTCCTCAATTTCGTATGGACCTAAAATGTATTTATATTGGGGTTTAATTTCCACCCAAGGAGAGGTTACCCATGAAAATGGAACCATAATTTGATCATGAGGTTTTTATCCCCCCTAGGGCTTATATAGCCAGTTAATATGTTAATACAGCAAAGTGAATAAAAGGTTAAATAAGTGGGTCAGGCTCAGAACGAGTCCTGTACTGCTTACTTCTGCTTAAACGGAAGGAAAAGCCCATAATGGCGCTTGCCTGACTTTCACCCCCATCATTTTAAGAATTGCTTTGCCAATCCTTCACAGCAAATAGTAATTTTAAGTGGACCAAAACAGAGCTCAGGGTGTTTGCACTCCATGGTAATGATAGAGTAGTCGCGCTCCCTGGAGTCAATAAGCCCAACAATTGAGTCATTTTTGCCTCCTGTGAGTGAATCACTGCTGTTAGCCTGAATGACAGGATTGCTTATAGAACCAGAGCCCTCACTGGGCTGACCTCATCCCGGGACATGGAGGTTCAGAGGGCAGGCAGGTGGTGTTTAACACAGTTATAAGTAAAAGCTGATTTTGTACTTGTCGGCTCTGTAAACAAGAAAGTCGAATTGATTGGAGGGTGGGGGGCTGAGGAGCATTTGTTGTACATCAGTGTACATTATCCAAAGCAGGGCTTCCTCATTTCCTGTTTCCTTCACCTTCTCATTTCTTCTTCCCCTTGACATCCCTCCACTTCGCTCCCTACCTCTTCCCACCCTGCACAGAGTCTCCAACACATGTAATAGATGTGTCAGCCACAGCCAAGCATGAATATGATTAATGAAAGGTGTGGATGGTGTTGAAATACACACACACCAAAAAAAAAAAAAAACCCACATATCCTACATGTATTTTAAGATTATTCTCTAACTTCTAACAGTTATTGTGAAGCAAAATTTTAGGCATGACCACAAAATACCTGATTATAGTTTAAAAAGAAACACTTCAATGAGTAGGAAACTGTAAGAAAGGTAAGAAAAGGAAAAGGGTAAAGAAAACATTCTAGCCCTAAATCATCCCTAATGATCAAAATACCTTTGAAATAGAAAAGTTCTAAAGAATGTTTTCAACCAGCATGTTTGGAGAGTCAAGGGTCTATGGAGTAGTCTCATTTTACAAGAATCTTGAGAGGTGGAATTGTGAACAGGTTAGATATAAAACAAGAGCCCTGCAAGTGGTGCTGTTTATCTGAGTTTGACTTAAGTAATAGGAAGATAGAAATCCTATTTTCAAGTTGATAAATAGCTTTTAAAATACAATTTCTGTTAATAATTAGAATGCTACCTCATTTTTTCGAATCTGTGTAACCATAGCACCCCTCAAAAATCTGCCTTGTGTGTGTGTGTGTGTGTGTGTGCACCAGGGACTGAACTCAGGGGTACTCAGTCACTGAGTCACATCCCCAGCCCCCTTTTTTCTTTCTTTTTTTGAAAGAGAGACAAGGTCTTGCTAAATTGCTGAGGCTAGCTTTGAACTTGCAATCCTCCTGTTTCAGCCTCCTGCTGAGGCTAGCTTTGAACTTGCAATCCTCCTGTTTCAGCCTCCTGCGCTGCTGGGATTACAGACATGCACCACTGCACCCAGCACCACTCAAAATCTTTTTTTTTAAATCTCTTTTTAGTTGTAGATGGATACAATACCTATATTTTTATTTATTTATTTTTATGTGGTGCTGAGGACTGAACCCAGTGCCTCACACATGCTAGGCAAATAAATGCTCTACAACTGAGCCCCAGCCCCAGCCCTCAAAATCTTAATAGCAAGTTAGGAATTGCCTTATACCATCCCCTCTTACAGATTCATAATATTTATCAGCATGCTAAAGGTTATAACATAATTTACAAGGAAAGAAGTGACCTACCATCCCTATTTGGACAAACACTTATTGACACTAGTATCCCTTATAGCACATTTGGGGGGAAAAAAATCCTTAGAAAGGTATAATGAGAAAAAAAAATATTTAAGAAAGTTTCCTAGTCTCCTTTCCTCTTTCCATCTCTCACATCTTTCTTCTTCACTTGGTGTTCTCTAACTCTATTCCCCAAGACACATACATACCAGCACTCCCCTAATGGCTCATTGAACTCAGTTCCCATTACTCTCAGACCATCCTCTCCATTTGCTTCAGTCTAATTCCATCTCATGCTGTGCCTATTGCCCCCCAGCCTAGAAAAGCCAGAGACCCAGTTTCTGCCAGGTCAAGTCTGTCTTCTTCTTCACATCTATCTACACCCAACATTTGCCTAGGTCTTACTGATACCCAGATGGATTCAGACCTTTAACTATGCCTCTCATAATCACTTGTTATGGAGGGCCAAGAGCTAGCCCAGATCCAAGAAATAAGAGTAATTTCCCATCTTAGCTCTACCCAGCTCTGGGACAAACCATTTTATCAGAGACTCACTAACGGCTGTTCTATTTTTGATTCTAAATTATTTCCAAGATCAAGGAACTCTATTTTTATTCACTCATTCAGCTATTCATTCACCAGACATTTTGAGGATGTTCTATATGTTTGATGGTGTCAATAAGGATGAATAAAAATGTGTTCTCTAAAATTAGTGAGAAAGTCAGAGAAGTAAATTGGCATCGTGATATCGAATAAATGCTGGGATAGGTCTATTAGCTGGGTGCTACTGACTGAGAAAATGCTTCTTAATCAGAGAATAGAGCAGAGAAGTTACCTCAAAGAGATGTTCTCTGATAAGGATTTTGAAGGGTGTGTTGACCAGATGGTGGTGGGAGAAAGGCCATTCCAGGCAAAAGGAGTAGTGTGGTTCTAGTTAGCATATTAACTTTAAACTTCTTAATTGCTTTGGGGCTTATTTGTGCATTACCTGACTTCAAAAACAAATGAACAAACAAACAAACAAACCATGGCACTTAAACCAATTAGAGCACTAAACTAAATTGTGTTTTGGTAGATGATGATGTTACTTATCTATAAAAATAGAGAATTCATATGCCATCATTTCTGTTTCTAAAAGTTAATTTAAACCATTTTAGGAAATTCTGATAGAAATGAAATCTGAATATTCTTTTTAAAATTCTTTCAAGTTGAGCACAATGTAGTTTGCATCTCTATGTGTTAGAGATTACAGCTTTGTACAGAATGTCAGATTCAAAAGTTGATGTCTTTATTTCTCTGCAAATTGTGGGGGGATCCACTAACTAACCCTCTAAAGCTGAAATATTTAAGGACTAAAGCAGATGTAGCATAACTGCTGGTTTGCTACGTCTCTTGTGGTTTATAAAGATATATTTTATGTCTTTTATGATTACAGTATGATGTTAAAATTTTTGTGGGTAATAATACAGTCACATTGGAAAGACTGCACGTGACATCATTGGAGAAGATACAGAATGCAACCTGGTTGTCAAATTCAAGTGAAAAATGTTAAATTTGTTATTAAGAAAAGACGCTCAGGAAATTCCTTTTGAATTCAGTCTTCAATGGTTGAACATCATAAATGAGGAAATTAAGCCAGATGTTTATAAATATAAGTTTTGGTTTCTGATAATATAGAATGCTTTATAATAATTTTTAAAGATTATTGTTGGATGTTAAAACTACGGTTTATTTAAGGAGACTGAAAATTTTTTAGATCTTTGATTTCCCCCCCGCCCCCACACTGGCACCTTTACTAGATGCCAATATAAACTGGTTAAATATCATTTGGTTTAAATAGAAAGATTGTAACATACATGCATATTTATGATATTTTATTTGTTGGATCTTTTTCTTAATATTACTTGACTCTGTGTTTTAATCTGATTTTTTTTTTTTTAATTTTGGGTTGAAGCCACTCTAAAGCTTAACACCTAGGAGATTTCTCACTTATGGTTCCCTTTAAAAGTGCTAAAATCTCAGCCTCTCAACAACAGACCAAGCTACAATTTAAAGTAAGCAGTGGTATTGATAAAGGGCCCTGAGAATGTTGCCACCTTCTGATGTGTCCTCTGTAACATCCTTTCTTTTAAACCAGCAGGAGAAAGGAAAGAAGGATAAGCGCTTGGCCCATCCAAATACTTGTGGCCTGCCAATCTGGTCTTCTGAAGCATTCCCTGCTGCTTTGGAAAAAGGAGCCCCCAAGGACAAATGAAAGGGCCCTGGGGACATTCACATGCATAGCACCCTCCCTTCAAGTGGCTTTAGATTACTGGTCCTGGGGTGGTTTGGCCCAAGTGAAAAGAATAGAGACTTGTGAACCATTTGTTTCCACACCATTTTGGGTGAAGTGCTATATTTTTCACCTCAAAAAAAAAAAAAAAAACATTTAAGAAGAAAAATATGGTTGGAAAGGAGGACACAATTTGGAAGCCATCACCTTAATGGAGTCCCTTTTAAATGTAACACTTTGTCCTATCATTCTCTTCTCAATTAGTTGTTACTGCCTTGGAAAAAAAACCCTCCCTTGATTGCCTTATACTATTGCTTAAAGACACACACTCTCTGAGATACATATATGTGTGTGTATGTATGTATATATGTACATATATATGTCTGAGACATATAGACACATGTATGTGTGTGTATATATGTACACATATATATCTTTTGCAACATATAGATATCTACAGATACAGATTTAGCTATATAGATATATATCCCATTTTAAAAACACTCTGATAAATGCCACTACTAAAATCTAAAATCACTGTTGTTAAGTGTGGAGTAGAACCCACGTGGTGTCACAGCACACAGTGTGTATTATATAATTACTGTTAGCTTCCTAATCTAGTCACACAGATTATCTCAAAATTAAAAGAAGGAGCAAACCCGAAAGACTAGAAATAAAGCCATTGCCAGAGGTTGCCACTGACCATTGACTCTGTCAGCCATGATTAGATGAAGTTTTTGGTAAAAATCCCAGAGAGGTATGAGAAGGAAGTCATTTCTTGGAGTCTGCCAAGCAGTTTCTAATACTTGATGCTGTAGCTCTGGACTATTCATACAGTTTTAGAAATATAAGGAGATCTGAGGTTTTGAAATAAAACCACTTCTTTCTAGGCTTTCACTCTTCTTTTATGCTTTGTCTTGAGTGATCTCAGCCCAGAAATTCCACTGCTAATGCAGAGAGGTAACATTTGGAAAACTGAGTTGGCCTCAACCCACCAGAACCCACCAAACACGGATTCTCCAGTTTATCATCTAATATCTTTTATATTTGTATCTCTCCCTCATCTCCAAAGCATGATTCAAAAGGAGTTTTCCAAACCGCTCATTCCTACACCTTCACTGGAGCTAACTTTATTTGCCCCTTTTGCCTGAAGTAGACAAGCGATTTCTACCTTCTTAGCTTCTAGATTCTCATCCATTCAGTTCACCCTATACATGGCTCTTGGAAAGGATTCCTTCACTGTGCAAGGATTTTAAGGATTCAGTGTGTCACTCAAGAACCTCCACCACGGGGCTGGGGATGTGGCTCAAGGGGTAGCGCGCTCCCCTGGCATGCGTGCGGCCCAGGTTCGATCCTCAGCACCACATACAAACAAAGATGTTGTGTCCGCCAAAAACTAAAAAACAATAAATATTAAAAACTCCCTCTCTCTCTCTCAAAAAAAAAAAAAAAAAAAAAAAGAACCTCCATCAGCATTCCTGTTAACTGTCACTAGGTTTTTCAGAACAAAACTGAGAACCATCTGAATTCAGTCCCTTTGCCCTCCCTTTGCACAGAATCAGCTCTGTTCTGAATTGGTGCCTAAAAGCATGTTATTTCCTTATTTCTTCCCTGATAATTTTCTACGTTCTTTCAATCTGGTTCAACTTTTTCCTACCCAAAAATTTGGTGATTAATCTCTTCAGATTTTTTAAATCGACCCCCTCACACTAATTTAGTGAGTGTAGCCTATGTTGGTTTGAGTTATTAATGTGTTCTCAAATTGTGATCATTCAGTTTGTTTCTGTGAATGTGAAGGGTAAAAATCTCTAAAGACATGACCTGAATTTTCCAGTATTTAAATATGTTTATATGGACTCTTCTTAGAGTCCATATAATTATGTATAATTTCATATTATGTGTGACTTTGTTTTATATTCTGCTATTAAATTTGTTTTCTGTTAAGTATACAGTATGGAAGGCATCAACTATGACTTACATACAGATTGTTGTGAATCTTAAAAATTATTCATTCTTGGGCTGGGTTGTGGCTCAGTGGCAGAGCACTTGCCTAGAATGTATGAGGCGTTAATTTCAACTCTTAACACTATATATAAATAAATAAAATAAAGGTGCATTGATAACTGAAAAAAAATTTTTAATTATTCTATTTTTAAGGTATAAAATTAGGCCTTATGTTATACTTGCTCCTCTATACCTTGCTTTCCTTTCCTATCCCCTAGCCCCACCCCAAACTCAGTCTCTCATAGGGAAGACCCTAAGAGGAAGCATGGTCTGAATATTCAGATCAGTGTGTTATTATTATTATTATTATTATTTGGTCCTAGGGATTGAACCCAGAGGCACTTTACCACTGAGTCACATCTTCAGCCCTTTTTATTTTTTTATGTTGGGAAAGGATCTCACTAAGTTGCTTAGGGCCTCACTGAGTTGTTGAGGCTGGTCTCAAACTTTGGATCCTCCTGCCTCAGCCTCCTGAGTTTACAGGTGTTCACCACCACACCTGGCAGTGTTTAACTTTTGACTCCTTTTAGGACAGGAGGACAGTGTAGGCTAAAGCAAGAAATGAGGCTGAGGCAAATATATGTTCCTTCCTTCAAGAAAGGAGGGAAAGAGAGCAAATAAGTGGAACATGGCATGACTGAATAGAAGCAAGAATTTTTAGAACTCCTTCTTTTTCCTTTCATTTCTAGCATTTCCACCCCCAGAAAATTTCTGTCCTTGACCTATGCAATAATATGTATAAATGTCATAGAGTTGAGAGTAGGACAAGTGTCTCTCTCTCTCTCTCCCCCCACCAGACATACACATATACACAAACATATACATATTTTTTCCCTTATCACTCCTTCTTCAGGGGCAACACTGAAAATCTACTAGGTGTTAATGAATTCATCGCTGGCAAAGTTTATTGCCTGATATACGCTCGTGTTCTCTCTCTCTCTCTCTCTCTCTCTCTCTCTCTCTCTCTCTCTCTCACACACACACACACACACACACACACACACACACACAGTGAGGACTTCTTATAGTCGAATGACTGATGAAATTATGATGACTGCTCAAGGCTGCATCGTTTCCTGTCCCACTTGGCTGCTAGGCACCTCTGACCTGACAGGCTTACTCACTGAGAACACTATCACACATTTGAAACCAGTTTGCTATCTTAGCAAGACGTTGCGAATAGCTTATGTAGATTTTGTTGCTGATATTTTTTCTCCTTATAGGCTATTCAAGGAAGCTCATGTCAGTATGAATCAGTAGAAATGCAATCAACATTATGGCATCTTTGATATTGCATTTGCTAAAGTCTTTCTGGATGTTTAACTCAGCTTTCAATGATTGATATTTTAGACAGTGGATAAACATTTTTGATGGATCTGTTTGCTCTCAGATTTAAAAAAAAAAAGCGCTAATCCTTTTTTCTCTTTGATTGAAAAAGTGTAGTGCCATTGGAAAAGAAACAGTTCAAATGTGGTCATCATAGGTTGGTGGCACCAAAAATAGAAACTCACTTAAGGTAGAATTTGCTGTCAGAAAAAAATGGAGCTTCTTTCTGAACTCAGGAGCGTGAGGTTCATGCGAGCTTGCTTGTAGATGGTTGCTACAATAAGGCTTCTTTCATACAGGTGTGTTTATGCCCCAGGCTTGCTGGCCACAGTCCATTCCATTTACAGAAGCTGAATTAAACAATAACTACCGCATTGCAAAAAATGGTGGGGTTGGGGGAAGGGGAGGGGGGAAAGGTGAGCGTCAAAGGAGACGCCTGAGAGCTTTGTTAGGGCCAAGAAAAACCCTGTTGCAGTTGTCAGAGCTTGTTGATGTTGCTGGGAACGGCACTTTTTTTTTTTCTCCTGGATTTTGTGGTTCTGCCTTAGGAAAGAAAGTAAAATAGAACGGAAGAACAAAGTCCTACTCTATAAATCAGCAGCTGCTCCTTGCCAGATCAAAGGAGTGACATTTTTGCTCCTGGACTACTTGTCCACTTGAGGGCTTGACAGGCAGCTAACAGCTGGCCTGCTAGACTGTATGGGAGAATCAGCCTACATCTTCTTCCGAGCAGATGACAAGCTAATCAGAGACATATCCATAGCACAGGGCATGTGAGTGCACCTTGATCTCTTCAAACATATCTAATACATAATTGCTAAACAGCTGGGTGCATTTTTGGCAAGTTAATGCTTAGGTGGCTTCCATTGAGAAGTAGGATAGAGAATTAATACTCCTATCAAAGGTGATGGTGAAAGCTGAAAAGATACTTAGATTTGTGGGGATCTTCTCTTCTTAGAGTGAATTAGTAAATGACTAGGAACACTGGGGGAATCTGCTATGAATTTATATGACTGATCAAGTAACTGCTCGATTTATAAAAGTCCAGTCAGGCTACACTCAGATAGATGAACAGGTAACTGGAAATGGGTAATTTTGAAAATGATTAATCCTGTTTTTATGCTGATACAGTTGCGTAAAGTTGTTGATCCATCTTCTATGTCTGCAAAAAGTTGTTTTCAGAAGCACTGTATGGTTTGTAGGTACCCAGATCTGGAATTTTAATGTCGGTAGTAAAACTTTCAAAGTAATTCAGTTTCTACTTGATTTTCATCTGCAATAAATCACATACAGGATGAAGGAAAATACTACAACTTATGTCTATTGACTTAGTATTTTATCTTTAAGAGGATAGATCCTAGATACACATAGCTAAGGAATTGTGAGTATTTTCTACTCTCTTGCTTCCAAGTAGCTTTGAAAGATCACTTTTATCATACATGATAAATAGCACATATAAATAATCTGATAGCATTCTGTAAGCGTAACAGCGCTTCACAATCATAACCTGCTGGGATGTTTTGTTACACACCACCAGTTGTGATTATACTCTTGGGATAGTGTTTGTTGTTGCTCAGTATTATAAAGGAAATAAAAAATAATTCCCTATCTGAGGGGCCATTTCTCAAATGCTTTTTTGTTGCATTGTGTTTGGTTTGGAGTTTTCTTGTTTGTTTGTTTATTTGTTTGTTTTTGTGGTGTTGGAGATCAAACCCAGGGCCTCATTGCAAGTTCAGAAGCACTTTACCCCTAATTCCCTCAAATACTTTTATTTAAAAAACAAAACAAAAACCATTTACAATTAGCTATATAAACCTCAGTCAAATAAAATGCCAAATTTTCTTAGTCACCTTTAAATATTCTTTTAATTATAAGAGTAATCATGCTTATTATTAAAAATTCAAACGATACAGAATTATATGGAAAAAAAAGAGAAAAATCTACCATCTCCCTCCTGTCCATTTTTGAAAGATAGCCACTGCTAACAATTTCCACAAAAACATTTTATTGGTCCAACTTTTCCTTTAGGAGGCACAGATGGAGTAAAATAAATTAAATTATTATAAATTGTTTGTTACCCAAGGCAAGTGATTAAAAGACTGGTTAGATCTGAGATACCTAAAGAGAATAGGGTGTGTATTTTTTTGCAGCTAGGATTCACAATTAAAATTTAATTTTTGCAAGTTTCTATTCTTAGGCATAGCACTAAAATGTGGTTTATGATCTAGAATAAGTCTTCCCAAACGAATGTGCAAAGATCACCTGGAGATCTTTTAAAATGCAGGTTTGGATTCAGTGATGCAAGAGTGGGGACTACACTATTTCTGCATCTCTAACAAGTTTAAAGTGATGTCGAGGCTGATGGTCCATGGAACACACTTAGAATAGCAAGGATCTGGAGAACAATGTACAGTGTGTGATTCCCAAAGAGTTCAGTTCGCTACCCAATCCACCCTCAGCAGATGCTGGCACCATCGTTTAAAATCCCTACCATACTATCATACGCTTGGAGTAAGCTGAGATTTCCAGGAAGACCTCACCATATGGACACATGCTGATTGTGGGAACATAACACATTGTTACCCTGTTATCAACCCAGCATGGATATGCTAAATAGTCACCCACCTATTCTTAATTATTACCTATGAGAGAACAGAGATCTTTGAGTATTAGATAGGTGCATTTTGATTGTAAGCTAATATATAATGAGCCCTTACTATATGCCAGGCAGGCATGGTGCCAAGAATCTTACCTATAGTATCTCCCTTATTCCTCAGAACAATCCAGGCCTGGTTCATTTCCCCAGTTTATAGATAGCAAACAAACTGAGACTTGGGAAGGTTAAGTAGACTTGCCCCAAGTCACACTGTAAGTAAAGGGCAGAGAACATGAAACCTTGCTCTTCATTATGTTGCTCTCTCCGCAAGTTAAACTATGGAACAATAATTAAGGAGGGCATGTTCAAAGTAGGGCAAGTTCTTGTAACTTTAGGGAAGAGTTAGATAAAAGGAAGAGTATTGAAAGAACACAGTAGAAGGCCATCAAAGATAAGCATCAGCTACTTCATAATCCTGCCCAGGGTCTTTGATGTCAGCATGAACACTCCACTATTCAAGGGATATTCGCAAAGCTACAAACTGTTTGTGGCTCCAGATTAGCATCATGTTCTCATATTGTAAACTTGTTAGTATTTACTTCATGTGTTTTTAGAGGTGTAGGCAAATCTAATATTCTATCAAATTATAAATTAAGCCATGGCTCAGGGAAATTAATTATGATCTGTGAATGTTTCCCTAAGTAGCATATGAATTTCATTCATTTACTTTACTTTTCTCACACTTGTCTATGAGAAAAGACCCATTGTCTGGCCACCAGTGAGCAGCTTATGTTTGCAATGTGACTCAATCATTCATGTGCCCAAGTACATGTCCAATGGTGTTAAACCTGCCTGATTCACTGATTCAACATTTCACTATATCTTACTGAGAAAACCCTACTCTTAGCCATAATCACATACAGAAAAAGGCTTGCATTTTAGAAAAAAAAATGGAAACTTTATAACTGATTTGCCAGTGTTGCAAGCTTCACTGCTTGAAGCACCAACCAGGAGCAAGCTTTGTGAATAAGTAGTCTGGCTGAAGTAGAGAAGCAGAGCTTTTTCCTTTTGGGACAGGTGGCCCATCACTGAGCTACCTACAACACATTTTCCAAATTGATCTGATCCCTCTTCAACAGTTCAGCCTTCTCCTTGACCAAACCAATCCATGCAAAACTTCAATTCTAGGATTCTTAATTCCTCTTCGTCGTGTTCAGGGCTGGCTGCTGTCCAGGTGACTCCACAGAGGCCTGCACTTTCTAACAAAAGGAATGCTGCAGAAAGGAGTTAGTTACCAGGTGTGGCATACAGCTAGTGAACCAGAAAGAAGAGATTTATCAGCCATTTAAAACGGGCGGGGAGAGGAGGGAAAGAAACCAACCAACAATCAGGAAATGACACCTAAGTCTGCTTCTGTCAGTCTAAACTGTGCTGTGGAGTAAAAAATCTTAAAAGAAAACTCATGATGGTCAGATTTTAATTGCAGAAAAGTATGCAAAACTGAAAAGTTTGGATTTCTTGGGGGTACTGGCAGGAAGGGCTGCAGGAAAAATCTCTCCAGCATGATAATATAAGGTGAAATTTTTAGTATTAACTCTGGAGTTTATTCTTTTAATGCTTTTTTTAAAAAAATCACCTTGGAAAGGCCTGGCAATTCTTGAAAAATATTGAATTTATTTCTATAATTTTTTTTTGCAGTGTTGGGGGTTGAACTCAGGGCCTTGCATATGCTAGGCAAGTGCTCTACCACCGAGCTACATCCCCTACCCTATAATTAAGTTATTTTTAAGCTAACAGTCTTGGTGTATAATTTTTAAGGATCACACATACTAATGCATTTTCTATTTGCATAAAATTTACAGAGAAATAGATAGTCCTAGTAGACACTCTACAGAGTATGTATGTGAGCTGGGTACTAACTCTGTGTTCAATACAAATCAATGGAATGAGTGCACTGTAGGGTACTCATTCCCTAAGGAGTCACTAACAGAATTATCTGTAGCCCTTAAAAATGATTCACAGTAAGGCTATTGAAATATTTTTTTTCTAAGTGAAATCTGGATAAGGCTCTAGGCTTATTAGCACATTTCCCATATAAGTTGTACAAAACTCAAAGTATCTTAAAGAACTATTTAATATCCAAGAAAACTTTATAACTTAGGTTTAAATTGTTTGTACCAATAGAGAAGTATATTATATGGCTGCAACTTCAAAATCATTCTGGGATGACATTAAAACTTAGAGAATTTTTTAATATCAGATACAGATGAAAAACCTAACAGTCTTTGGATTGGAAATAACTTGTGGGGGTTTTCATTAAAGTTGGGTGCAGCTTGCTGCATTTTGGTTAGTTGGATGTCTTCAGCAATTTTTCAAATGTTTTGGGTTTGGCAAAGTCCAAAATGTTTTTTGCCAAGACCCTCTTTTCCCCTTATTTTTTAAGCCCGTGTGAAATTCAAGGATAACTTAATCCATATGTGTCTGATTCATTTACACTTAACTCATCAAAATGTTATTTTGTGAGACCCATTTAATATCCAAGAAAACTTTTGAGCCTTTTTAAGACAAGTCTTTTGTCTTTGAACCAGCAAGTTGCATTTTTCCATATGAATGGAGTTTGGACCTTGAAAGACTGAAGATGAGTTGATTTTTCTGCTTAGAGTCTTCACATTTTAAGTAGAATCAAAACTTGACATTCTATTTACTCCTTGAATATTGAAAAAGTCATTTTAAAATTATAAACTAGAGGAAATGGAAAAAAAACGTCATGTCAAATAATTCTAGGGAAAGATTATATGTGGAAAATTTATCTTAGAAATATTAAAGAAATAAAAGTTACTTCTAGCTTGACTTATTTGAATCTATAATTTAAATACCTCCATTGAGTGTACATGGTGTGTATTCTGAGTGGCCTGGAGGTCATCAGTACTGGCGGAGGAAGCAGAGTTGTAACTTCACTTTTTAACGCCCAAGTTTTCTTATAGTCAACTCATTATTAATTTTAATAATAATACCTATAGTGTTAGCAAAATATACCAAAATCAGGGGAGTTGACAATTGGCAGGAATTGTATGTTGAGAGATTTCTGAAAAATTGGGGCCCATATGTTTTTAAAGTTCTGATTTGGAAGAATGTAGTAAAATTATGAATCTGGCAAGAAATAATCCTATGGATCAAAAACATTGTTTGAGAACAAAAAATGCAGAAAGGCTCAATGGAGCCCATGTGAAAAAAGCAAAATCTCTATGACCCTTTGTAAAAGGATCTAGTGAAAACCTTCAGAGGCTCCTATTCTTTCTTGTTTAGGAGGAGTGGGCAAAGAAAGGCCATTGCCATAACTGCTAGTGAACATCCAGTCTATGCCATGGTAACTAGTGGAAAATGTAATACTGGAGTGGCATTTCCAAGTTCAGTGCTTCTTTAAAGACCTGCTAGCATGCAGAATGCTTTTTTAATGTTCTGCATTGTTGTGGAGCCCCCATTGAACAACCTTTTGAGCGGACCCCGTTTTTACTAATGTAAACATTCTGAGGAGTATCCAAAGAAATGACCTTTGAGTGAACCTCTAACCTTCCCCGTAATTATTTGTTTGAAGACAGTGTGGAGTTCTCCTGCTGAGAACTAAGAACCATGATGCCTTGCAGCTCTGTGAGTGAGGGAGTGTTTGGGGGAACTGGAGAGAAAGACATAAATAAGGGAACAACCTCCAGATGTAAATAATAAAAGAGTAAAAGGGTGAAATTAAAAAGGGAAAAAATAGCAATTGGTTTTACCTAAAGAGTTGGCCTATAGAGAAAAAAAAAAAAAAAAAAGCCCCACACAACAGGATTAGTAGCACATAAAAAGAAGTACGGCCCCTTCCATGTGTGTCCTCCACCAGCAACTTCAAGACAGGAGAACAGGCTGTCCTGAGCATCTCTGTTGCTCTTAACCTGAGCCCACAAAAAGCATTCCTGGGGGTAGACATATTAGGTCGGTCCTCCTCCTCGATCACAGTCAAAGCAGTGGGGAAAGTGTAGACAATGAAGTTCTTTTTTCTGACTTGAGAACTGCTTCTGGAAGTGTCTGTGATCTGGTCAGAGATTCCTCAGCAACACTTCAGGTGACAGGTGGGAATAAATATGCAGTTCCAACTCTCCTTTTGTTTTCACCTCCACTTACAGTAGCCTGTCACTTTCTTCCCCAAAGCCAAGGGGGTGTAACATTTTTGACAACTGAGCCATCCTTTCTTAAGTAATAAAGAAGTTCATTGTTTTGCAAACAAACACCATATGCAAAAGACTCCTTTGGTTTTCTTGGGACTATTATTCCTCAGCTTAGTTGTATTCCCACCAGAATGCTCACAGGAGGCTTGTGTGGGCTGACTGTTCTCCTCCAAGGGACTTCAACTTCATAGGAAGGCAGAGCTGCCAACACACACTAGAATTCTTCTGGCTAATTTCAGAGAATGAGTTTTCAGTTCCTGCCTGTAGCCCCATGTGGACTCATTAATCATTAAGTCCCTCTGTGCTTAAGATTTGAAACAAGAAATATTGAAAAATATTATCAATACATATATTTCTAAGGAACAGCCAGCTGTATGCTCCTTGACACTGCCCCCCTCCCCAGCCAAATGCAAGGACAATGAATCCTGTGCATAAGTTCAAATGTGTGGGGAATACACATCATTAAGAGCACAGGGACAAGGGCAACTCGCAAATGGTAGAAAATTGTTCTGTTTTTATTAAATTTGGAGAAATAAAGGGGATTTCTTATCATCTTACTCTGTTTGTACATGAATATTTGATGGGCATTATTAAACATTAAAGTAACATGAAGTAGGCACTTATTTTTGGATTTTCCACAAAATTAGATCCAGGCTTCTTAGACAAAATAACTGCTTCTCCTTTACATTCCTGTGATTCAGCCACCACCTGATTTGAAAACGTCTCTCGAGCTCTAATATCAACCATGTGTACCTGAGGCTCTGTCTTTCTAGTGGGTTGAAAGGTGGCTGGGTTTATGGTTGGCAGTTACCTTATCCGCTGCCCTGG